>NW_017304269.1:52470-58438 GCF_001594115.1 Trachymyrmex septentrionalis | reverse complement strand
TATAAATAAATTATTTATTTTAGAGATTCATCTCAAAGATATTTCGAGGACATTAATAATAATATAAAAATGTCTAAAAATTCTACGATACAGTTGCGGCTCGCAACACAACCCACACGCAACGATGCATTACCATTTTAAATACACATGTGTCATTTCCATGGTAACAACTTGCAGTTCGATTATATAAACAGAAGGTTAAGAGCATTAAGGGTCTTGAGTGTTTTGTAAAGGGCGAATTTTTAGGGTATTATTAATCACAAGTTTAAAAAAGAAAGTTCAAAAACCAAAGCTTTTTTTTTGTCAACGAGTATGTCAGTGGAAGGAGAATTTTTTCTCTCTGTTACCGGTTCTATCGAGCATGCAGAGTTTTACGAGGTCAATAACGTTTATTGCAAGTATAGCTTTCATTTCGGACCTGACTGGAGCGTCGTTACGGTAAGCTCGCATAGTAATAAAAGAAAGTCGAAACAAACAATAAAATTAAGTTATTATTGTCATAAGGGAATCTAAGGCATGCGACAATATTGAATTACATCAAAAGGAAAAACTTCATATAATCTCTTTTTATGTTTAGAATAAAATATTTATTGACCAATAAAATTTCAAAATTATGTCAACTAAATGTAATTAATTAACTGTAAAATTTTATGAATTGTTCATTATTCGTACATTTTAATAGTAAGAAAATTAATGAGAAAGAATATAACAATGGCTTTATAAACAAAAACAATAAAAGGCATAAAATATTTAAACCATACGCTGGATTTTTTATGCGCAAGATTTCTATTATTTAACGAATTCGAACGAATCTTGCGCAAAAGAGACAAAAGAAATGGTTTAAATGTTCTATGCCTTTTATTATTTTTGTATTTTTTATTTCTATTTCAGTTAACATAAATTAATTATTGTCTCTATAGTTGCTTTTGAATTCGTAATTATGCAAAATAGTTTTAAGAAATTTGAAGAATAATTATATCATAATAGAATAAATATTGAGATGGAGAGCCGCGCATACTGATGATCTTAACTCATATAGCACAGAGAATCTAAAAAGAATTCTTTTTTCATTCCCGACTTACGAAATAAATTCTTTTTCTATCCCATTTCTGTTCTAAAAGTATTTCTAAGGGTCTCAAAAGAATTCACTTTTTTTTTGTCACCAATTATATACGAGTTCTTTTTTGGATTCAAAACGTATACTCTTTTTTTTAATCTAAATAAATTCACAATGAAATCGAAATAACTTTTTTAGATTACCTAATTTGTGAAATCACGAATTTATAATAAAATGTCTTTTCACAGGGAATCGAAGAAGGGTTGACGCAAATGTGTAAATGCAGTAACGATTCTAGAAATCTCGCCGTATGGAACTTTCCATTGGAGATTACGTTCAAGAGTACAAATCCACATGGATGTGAGTGATGTATAGAAATATTTTTTATGATATGCGTTTTAAAGGAAGGATAAAACGCGTAAAAAAATATGGAAAAAAATTTTTTCCCGTGCTTTTCACGTTTCATATTTTTAATCTACGAATAGCGAAATATGTATTTACTAAATAGGGCCACAACTTATCATGTCGATTTACGGCTTGGATTTTTTCGGTCGCGACGTCATCAGGGGATACGGAGTATGTCATTTGCCTCTGAAAACTGGATATCATGAAAAAAGGTATTAAGCTTAAGACACAACTGAAAGTACGTACAATAGAAACAGCAAATTATATATAGATTTTGGGTACGATCAAGTTGTCGCTACGAATGCTTTAAAGCATTTTTTGATTGGTTAATTAGTAAAATTTTTTCTACCGATTAATCAAATGCTTCGAAGCATTCGTAGTGGCAACTCGACCACACCCTTCATCCTATGAGAAACTGTACAATCTGATGTACACAGTTTCTGATAGCTTAAAATCTGCCTTGTTCCTATTACCTACTCGGGAAAATGTACTCGTATAATGGACATATTATATATATAATTATATATAAAATATGTCAATTTTATATATAATTTTATATAATTTTATATAATTTTATATAATTATATATAATTATATGAAACATTTTTTCCCAGGTAAGCTATTTATTTTTGTATATTAATCTTATTCATGCATAATAGTAATGATCAGTAGATAAAACATATGGAATAAGAGCGCCATTTAAAGAAATTGTAATTTGATTTAACATGTATAATAACTTTAGCTATAAGTATATGAAGCATCATCAATTTATTATCGTATTTTCTTGGAAAAGGCGGCAATAAAAATCACAGAAGGATTAATTATTTAAATTATTATAAAAATAAATATTATTTTTTAATGAAATATTTTTAAATTTATTTTAAATATAAGACGACGTCAGTTTGCGAATGCTTATATACTGCTTTTATACTTATGGCCGATGCTATTTTGAATTATAGGAGTATGCTACAAAACCTAAATATTGATCTTTGTAACCGTAGATATTTGTTTCACATCTTACGACCAAGACGAATTATATCTAATAATGAAAGATGTCGCAGGTAAACTGCATTATTCATTGATTTATAGAACAACTCTATCATTTGTTGTTAACTTTTGGTGAAATTCCTTCAAGTTCAGTTATCAATCAATAAGTGAAGATAAATTTCAAATTTTCGTGATCCTAAAATATCATTACATTTTTTTCACAGACGACACTTATAAATATTATCAAACATGACATTAAAAAAACCTATAGAGCAAGATATATGAAAAAAGTTTTCTTTTGTGTTGGAATAAAGAAATGAAATCTCACTTCTTTGGAGTGAATCTTATTTTAAACGAGAAAAATTTCATTCTAATGGAATAAAAATTTCTCATTCTTTTTTTAAGGTAAAAAATATTTTCACTCTTTTTCACACACAATGACTGGCTCAATTTTTATTCTTTTAAAGTGAAATTTCACTCTAAGAAATTTTAAAGAGTACTCTAACACAAAAGAAAACTTTTTTCATATATCCAGCTCTGTTTTTTAATGTCATTTTTGGTAACATTTACAAGTGTCGTCTGTGAAAAAATGATATTTCTGGATTACGAAAATTTGAAATTTATTTTCACTCTTATTCCAAAAAAGTGAAATCTCACTTCAATTGAGTACGTACCACTTGGCACATATCAATTTTCAATCTCTGAAATGGTGCATTGTCTTTTGATGCTTTAATGCTTTTACGAAATTTGAAATCTTGAAAGGGTGTCGATATACGTGCCGGAATCGTCATCCATGTTGCAGCATTTCATGGAGTGGTTAACCGGCAGAAGACCGGAATTAATTGATCCCACTATACTTGCGTCCGGCGGCGGCAGAGAACGTAAGGAAATCAAGATATTTCTCGTTAGTGTGTCTATTATGTAGTTTTAAATTAATTATATTTAGGAGACTGGAAATGTAATGGAATATAATCAACGGTGTCGTATTCGTGTTATAAAATTAACTCAGATGTCAACTAATTACATTCAGCTCTTTTTTTTTGTTCATGTCGTCAGTCAAATTGACTCTTCATAAAATGGCTTAAATGTGATTGACTATCTGCTTTCCTTTACTTTCAAGTTACTACGCATAGGGATGACTCACTTTGAATTATTTTCATCATTAGACCAACACTATCAAAATATTTTGAAACGCTTATAAAAAATAAACGTTATTCATTATAAAATTTTAAATTAAACGAGAGAGAGAGAGAGAGAGAGAGAGAGAGAGAGAGAGAGAGAGAGAGAGAGAGAGAGAGAGAGAGAGAAGCTAAATAACAATGTAATATCAAAACTTGTGCTGGTTTTAATTTTTTGGTTGCTTATTACCAGCGCAAGTATTGATTGGTTGTTGTTTTTCAGCTTTCTGCTTTTCTATTAAAATCTGAACCCTAAGGAAGCGTTTGGCCGTAACCGTATGTCATAATCTGTAAAAATTGACCAATCACCTTCGAGTATTCTCTTCTTACCGCCGAATGAGAGGGGAATATTTGACTTGATTAATCAATTTTTACAGATTACGGCATACGGCATACGGTTTGCGGCCAATATATATAAACGCTCTCTAAGACGTTTTTACGCTGTCGTTAATAATCCGGGAATTATAATTTTCTTTATGTGATTTTCTTAACGTGATACCGATTGAAAAAAAATTTGAGCATTAGTCTAGGTCGTAGAAAAGAGAAAAGTCAGTGCCACATCCGGACTGACCGCAATATGACAGTGTTTTATAATAAGTTTTCCTTATTATAAAACACTTATAATTTTTACTAACTGAAATAACGTTCATAAAATGTTGATGAGCGACTAGAAAACCTTTCTTATAATCTTATTAAATCATATATTAGAACAAGAAAGTCACTTTTCATATTGTCATATAATTATACATAATATTATTCGATAAGTTGACTTCGCGTCGCAACGCGCCACCGCCTAGATCGTCAAAGCGTGCATCTTCAAAGGGCTGATGACTTTTACAACGCCTGAGGGCAGCCAGATTTTTATATAACTTTTTAATGCTCTTCAGGCTATGTATTATCTTCAAAAAAAATCAATCGGTATCAAATAACGTAAAGGCATCTCATTTTTTGTTATCTTTGACCCGCCGGGCAATTTACGTAACTTCTTTCATAGCCAGGTATTGTTGTTATTATACTTTAAAGAGTTCAAACTACTACCTAAAGAAGTTTCAAGCAGTATCGTATAACATTTGTACATGGAATTTTTTACGACATTGATGGAGTGCGGTTCTACATGTATATTGCGGCCAATTCAGACAACAAGGCATTGATTTTTTTTCTTTTCCACATCTATCAAGAGCCGGGTAGTGGTTCGAAGCTAAGGGAACGCGTAGTGTTCTTAGTATGAGACTGCCGGGTATTTATGCGGAGCGATGAGTTTCACGATTATTATATCTCAATGACGGCTATGTCGATCAAATTCTATGTACAGACTAACAACACAAAAATTTCCAATCGGTATCAAATCATGTAAGGAAAATCGCTAGCTCCCGGACTATAATGCCTTTCTTTCAAATTGTATCTATTTTGTAATATTACAGTCACGCGCATGAGGGTCGAAGGAGTTGTTACCGTAATGTTCAACGTTGTTTTGAAGGATTTGTTTAAGCTGGGTTACGACAACGGTGAAAAATGGAAGAAATGATAACGTCACATAAATTCTCTCAGTCTGAAGAGGATTACCTCGCCAAGGGACTATCTTGTCAAAAAGTTACGATATATAATTTCATTTTATAAATAATATTTTCTCGAATAAACGAGACGTAATTTTTCCGTATAATTTATCGCTTCATTTTTCCTCAACGGCAAAAACGAGAAAGTTACGAAATCAAGATCGTATTTTCACGTTAATGGGTATTCTGTGTATAAAAGACGAGAAAATGAGGCTAATCCCTTACGAAGAGATTATTAAGTTTCACGTAGTTTTAATCCATGAGATGATTTCGTATGAAGCTACGGCGACGTGGACGGTTGTGATAAGTAACCGGTTTTCTAAATCGTGTCTGCAGATTTCCAAAAATGTATATATTTTTTTTAAATTATAAATTAGCGAATAAAAATAATAAGATGTATGATTGAGAATGTTTATTATCATGCTTATCTCATACAGTATATATATATTTTTTATATATATATATTTTTTATATATATTTTATTTATCATTTATGAGTAGGTACATAAATTAAATAGTCCTCAAAATACTAAATAATATAATAAGTATTTGATAAATAAATAAGTACTATTGGATAATAATATAAATATAAAATGTTTTGCAATAAATCCGCTAAAAAGCAAATTTAACCCTGCATGTGAATCACTGTTTTTCACTAATGTCGTGTAAATTAGGTTAAACATAAAGTTATTTATGTTTGTACCATATTTCTCCTTATAAATTGTGAAAAATCGAAAAAAAATTTTTTTTACATCTTTACTTTATGTTCTAAACTTGGATATTATATTG
>NW_017304269.1:36374-52370 GCF_001594115.1 Trachymyrmex septentrionalis | reverse complement strand
CGCGTTTCATCTGAAGAAAAATGCTGCTGAAGCCACTGAAATGATTTGTGCTGCATATGGAGAGAACGCTGTAAGTCATGCAACATGCAAAAGGTGGTATCAAAAGTTTCGCCAAGGAGATTTCAGTCTTAAAGATGAATCGCGTGCTGGACGCCCTGAAAAGATTGAAACGGACGAATTGCAAGCACTGCTGGATATAAACTCTGCGCAAACTGAAAAGGAGCTTGCAGAACAGCTTGGCGTTACGCAGCAAGCCATTTCCGTACGATTACATACGATGGGAAAGGAAATTTTACAAAAAAAAGCTCAGAACTTTTTTGTACACCTAATAAAATATATAAGCCACTGTCGATTCAATGATCTATATTTGTGAGTGAGTGTATTTACTTACCATATTTAATTTTTTTTATTTATTTAGTGTAATCATGTACAGATTGATTAAATATAACGACAATATAAAGAAAATCTTAAAGATGCCTTTAGAAGAGAGTAAATATATACATATAGCAAAATCATTGCACGTATGCGTTATCCGTATTTATTCAACAATTTGTTACATTAATGTGCGATAAAATGCGACTCAACAGGTTATTTATTTTACTGCAAAACAGAGAATTAACGAAACGGTATAATTTAACATAAAAAAATGTGTTATGGACTTGTGCATAACATTAATTGTAAAGAAATAGTAATGTATACAATTTTACAATTTTCAACATTTCAACGTTCACTCATTCAAAATTTCTTGTGTAATCATAACTTATTTCAGCTGCTTTCGGAAAAAAGAATTTTTGTCGCACGCGACAGAGTAAATTAACAGTACCAGTTCGAAATTCGATATAAGAGTGAAAATCCTCAACTTTAATCCAACGATATAAATTATAAGAGAAAGCTCCTTTTGTTTACAAATTGATTACCTATAACATCATTTGCCTACATCATTGCCGACAGTTCATTAAAGTTTCATTAATTGTGCACAAAAATTGTTGTTTGCAGCTCGATTGTGCTTACATGCACTATTGCGCACAAATTAAAAGAAAAATATACGTTTGCACACATGATATTATTGCGCATAAACTGCATTACACACATAATATTATTACAGCTCGGCGTGTGCCTACAAGCATTTAAATTACATAAGAAAATAATATATGTTTTTAAAACAGAAAATTTGTGTTTTTAAAGCAGAGAATAATGTATATGCAATTGATCTGTGGGCAGTAGTAAAAGTAAATAAATGTATAGGCAAATATGACTTCGCCTCTGAAATTTTTATTTCTGTGTAAAAGGGCTTGTAGGCAATCGATTTGTAGATAATAATAAATTATATATGCAATGCAGTTTGTGCGCGTAAACGTGCTTTTTTTCTCTTAATTTTATATTTGTGCGCAAAAACGAACTGTTGGCAAATGTGATGTAGGCAAATGGTGTTGTAGGCAATCAATTTGCAGGCAAACGAGGTCCAAATTATTATACCTACGTGGTACGTAGTAACGTTCAACATATATCTCTGCGTTCCAATTTTATATACTGTACAATAGAGAGAAAATTGAAAAATAATATAAAGTTATAATTCTTCTGCTACGATCTGAGTCCTTTATGGAGTCCTCATGGAGCTTACATAATTTAAAATATGAGAGTACTTTGCGATAAGGGTACAGTTGATACCCTAGTTGATACTCTTTATTTGCTACCCTATTTTTTCTTGTGGATTAGATTCGTTGCAAGATGATTCTCCGCTTTGTTTTTTGTCTACGCTTATCATTAAACGTTTAAAAATATATAATACCTAAATCCCGCTACATTCTTATATGTATTAGATAATTTTTATGATATAATTGTTTGTCATAAAATAGAATTTTAACAATCTAGTTTGAATCAATTGTTTATAATTGTTTAGTAATTGCTTTTATGTAAGTCAAACATTAAATTTTCTTTTAACAAACAATGATTTCCATAGATTAATTTTACTATTTAAAGATTTATACACATAAGTGTTGTTAAATGTTTGCAAATAAAAAAACCAAATACTGTATTTCTAACATTACTGTGGAAGAAACAGACTATTGCAAGAAAAATTCTGCGAAATAAGATTGTAAATAAAAATATCTATAACAAAAGAAACGCTATATTAACAATATATAAGGAAACTATGCTCTGATCGATTTCTAGTTTTAAAGATTACATAACAATTTTATTGAAGTAATAACAATTTAAATACAGTCCTGATGAAAATTTTTATCAGAAATTTTATACGAATTGGAACACTTTTCAGAAATACTAGTTTACATTTTAGAACTTCTAATATATGCGAATTCTGAAATATTCTAAAATTTTTGATAATATAATTTTTGAAAAAATGCGTTAAATTGTTTTAAATTTTATAAGATTTCGTCAGAAATTTTTAGAATAAGAAATTTTAGAAATTTTACAGAATATTTCAGAATTCGCATCTTTAATATGAAAAATTTTCTAGATAAGATATAGACTTTCTCGGCACTTCTTGAAAAATGTTTAAATTTGTATAAAAAACTAGAAAAATTTTCTAAACAGTCATAAAATTACTCAGATATTCTGAAAATTCCGAATTTACATAAAAAATATGAAAAGATTCGAGAAAAATGTTCACCAGAGAGATCTGAAAATAATTTTTTTATATAATTCTGACTATTAAAATAATCATGTGAAACGTTCCAGTTGAATGTTAAAATATAAAAATTTTATATTGTATTTAGCAGCGTTCTTCATCATGCTTGTGTTTCCTACATAATTATATTCCTTCCTAATTATTTTGATGGTTCCATTAAAAATTATTTTTAGATCTGCACACACACACATCTACCTAAATTTTTAAATACTTTAGCAAAATAGTTCTTTTTGTGTAAGAATTTAATTTAAAAAAATTGGCGTCATAATCAAATATCAATTTCTCTCTTAATCTATTTAATTTCAATTTTGTTTGGAAAAAAAACAAATGTTTAGACTTCTACGAAATCAATTAGCTACTAATCTGTTCGTATATTATCTATCAATACCGTTGCTGTCGTATTTGATGTTATCCACAGATTCCGCGTCCGGAAAGAGGCGGAGAAACTCGAAAACAATGCCATTCGTCCATCCGAAACCGTCCTGTACGTTATATTCGCCGCCACCACCACCTTCGCCTGGATGCATGGCATTATACTGAAATTCAAAAATTAATTACTTTGTGTAATCGGACGTTTCTGATTCGCAAAGCAAATCGCGTCGCGTCGTACGAAAGTAATCAAGACTCGCATTCTAAATTATCACTTCCTCCGTGGTTTCCGTTATAGCAGCGAGTTAATTCGCGCTGAGGAATACTTATCTTGCAGTGAAAATCTAATTTCTCTCGATCGCGAGAGAACTTGGATGAACTTTCCTTAGTTAGTTAAACGATACTTATAGCGTCATCGTCTGAGCGATTGAGAACTCGTCGAGAACTCGTGGAGCGAATCTTCTTCGAAATATTCGTTCTGACGGTAAAGGAATATTTTGTTTTAAGATTTTTCGATATTCATTAGAGAATCATATGTAAATTTCAATCGAACAGCATTTTTAATTGTGTCATTGGACTAGGCCTGTTCAATTTCAGTTCTAGAGCCAAAATGCAAAGCCATTGACGCAAAAAAAAATCAATATAGGTCAGATTAGATTACACTGTAAAGTGTTAATACGTATCTGAGCGACGCTTATTAACACTTTACCATGAAATCTTATTCACATTGAATTTTTTTATGGCTTTGCGTTTTGATGGCTTTGGAGCTCAAATTGAATAGATCATGTATAGTGCCTTGATCTTTTTTTGCCATTTAAAACTTCAAATTAATTTTCATTGAAGATTATTTAAACGTTTATTTCAAAATTCGTTCTTTTAAAAAGCTAATTAAAAGAGAATTAACTCGAGCTCGACAAATAATCAGTTTTGCAAATGGAAAATGTAATTTCAATTCTCTTACGTCAACGTGTAAAATCTCGCAAGAGAATATCTTCAGATCGAAGATCTTTTCTCATCTTCAGAATGAGGCGCAAGAAACTTTAATTGAATCGATTGAGTATGTTTGTTCAACAAAATGGACTGGCTATTTCCTGCGACAGCTCGTTATTGATACACCGATATCGACAAGATGTAATCTGTACAAAGTACCGAAGGGTAAATTTCGTCCATCATTCTCTACATATAAATGACACTCGTATAATTTTATCTTGTATCATGGCTTAAATTACGCTTATTAAATTAGTTTTATTAAATAGTTGTGTTATTATAATGCGGCTATGCCAGATGTTAATCGTTGTTACTTCTTAAATCATGATGTAAGGACACGAGAAAAAGAAGTCAGCTCGATAACATTAACGAGAATGGAAGAAGCGAAGCAATTTTCTTACATTAAGAAAAATTTGTTTTACATGTTTTACATTGGATTTTTCTTATTTGAGTAGCGTTATTAAATTTTTCTGTGAAAATATAATTAATTTATATTATAAATACTCATTTTTGGGCATTGTAATATTATAATGTTATAATAACTTTCAGTGAATTGTTGAAGTATTAAACGGTTTAATGTGAATTAAAAGTTGCAATCAAAATTATAATTATTTGTAATATTATAGAAGAGAGTAAATAAATATGCTTGATAGAGCAAAATCATCCAAATGACCTTAACAGTGACATATATTATCAAGGTCCAAATGACCTTGAGTGACCTCCAACAGCTTTTAGCCGTCGTCGTTGCTCGTTATTTGTTAAAAAGTTATTTTTATTAACATTAATAAAAAGAATAAAAAAAATAACATCTTATTCTTGCCACATAGATACAATATTAAAAATTATTATATACCCTCCCCTACGTACGTAATGGTTTCCTATGCGAAGCGAGGTCCAGCCCATCTTCCCCTCTGTCTCGGGACGACCGACTTTTTATGCGAAGCGAAGTCCATCCTATCTCCCCCCTGCCTCGGGATGTACATGACTTTGCATGCAAAACGAGCTTCACCTCGTTCCCCTCCTACTTAAGAGCGTCTGACTTTTTTACACCAAACAAGACCATTCGCACGAAAAAGTCTAAGCCTCGTAGTAGGGAGAAGATGGGGGGAGGGTGGAGGTGATCTCGCTTTGAATGAAAAGTTGTTACAAAATTATCAATTTTCTGCTTTAAAAATAAATTCTTTTTAAAATAAAAACTTATGTAAGAAGTATTTAAAAAAAAACATTTTTTGTTTTTAAAGCAGAACATTTATTTTAAAATAGAGAAATTTTGTTTTATATAGCACAACTTTTTGTTAATAAATTTTTTTTTAATGAATAACGAGCAACAACTGAAACCTGTTAAAGATCACTCAGGATCATGATCTTGACAACATATGTCAAGGTCAAGATCAGCTGGATGGGCTCTCTTCATTAGCATATTTGCCATATGGAGAATCAATATTTTAATGGCCGATTTAATTATAATTTTTTAAGTAAATTTAATAATAAAATGAGTTTAATCAAAAGCAAATATCCTCTCCCTTATACCTAGAGACACTTATAAACATAATTGGAAAAAGAAAGGAGAATTATAAAAATACAATTTTTGGTAAATTATATAATTATTGAATGTTTTAGCGTGTAAAATTACTATAATTGCATTGGCATCAATAATACACAGTCGATTTTTACAATTAAATAAATTCCAAGATAAATTCAATAATTAAAATGGCACGATGAAAAGTAAATATTCTTGTGTATGTGTTTATAAATATAATTTGAATGAAGGAAGATTCTCAAGTTTACTATTTTTAATAAATTTAACTATTCCAGATTGTAAAACATAATAATACGTTATAATTATTTACGATATAATATCAAGCATCGATAGTTTAATACAGCTGATCTCTTTGCGGTTAAATAAATTTAATAATAAAATAAGTTTGATGAAAAGTAAATAGAAACGCCGTGCAGAGACGATGTGTAATTTAAAAAGCAAGAAGATTCTCGTTCTTTCATTCTATCTAATATTGGCTATTACGGACACTTTTTTCTCAATATGCACGAGCATCGATAGAGACAATATTTTCCTCTTTTTCCAAGAGATTGGTAATGTATAAAATATCTTCTCGCTGAGAAACGCATTTCTAATCATACCATTCCCGCACGCAACCGTATTTTCCATAAACAAAGGATGGCAAAACAAAACAGACGGATTAGAACGAATCACATACACGCGCCACATATATGTATGCACCTCGGACAATATTTCTCGATGGCTTTTCATCCTTCTCTCGGTTCTGTCCGCGTTCCAGCAGGGCAGCAAGATACGCGGAATGACAAAGGAAACGAGACGAGGTCACCCTCGTGCTAGACACGTCCGAGCGACCATCTCTCGCATCATATCGAAATTCAAGACTTTTCCGAAATATACCTCATCAAGTTTCCGTATCAAAAAGAAACACGAGAAGATGCTACAGACAGCATCGGAACTAAAGTAGGTATTTATAGTAGCAAAAATAGTGTTTCGTCACTGCGTCCATGTTAAATATTATTTGCATTAGTATTTTCATCATTGATATCAGCTATGTATTAATATTTGAACGCCGATACTAACAAAATAAATTTTTGAATAAAGAGACCTTTATATTGCGAGAGATGAATGTGAAATTAACTTTGACATTAACTTGAAACAATATATTGGATGCTTAATCCACTTGGCACTATTAATGCTTCGAAGTATTTGATTGATTAATCGGAAGAAAGAATTTTATTAATTGACAAATAAAAAAATGCTTCAAATTAATAGCATCAAGTGGGCTACAACTATTATAAGTTAAATAAACATGAAAAAAAGTATTAAGCCAAATAAAATGTGATAATAAAAAATATAAAGAAAAGATTTTATAATATTGTATATTACTAGAGATGGATGTGCAGTATAATATAATATCTAAATTATAATCAAATAAATATATAGAACAAAAATATTAAGTCACATAAAATGTGAAAATAAAACATATTACGATTACAATAGATAATAAATAAAAAATATAAAAATAATAACAGATACATAAACAATATAAGTATAAAAATAGTTAATTTGTACTTTCCCAGCAAACGAAAAATTATTGAAAAATGTTGAAAATTATTCATTGAAGCGATATCGAATCAAGTTTTTGAATTTTTCTATTCGTAATCCGCTCGAATCAGGTAATTATGGATTAATTATTTGCTTTCTGTATCTCACCTAATGTATTGTATCTCACCCAATATATAAAAATAAAACGTGCGACCAATCTGATTAAATCCGTAATTACGTATTACTAATTTATTTTTTGCATCTTACTCAATGTTCAATGCAATGAACATGCGACTAATTCGCTCAAATTTAACGTGCGTTATTGAAGAATTATCTAACAAGGGAGACTCACCAACTGCTAATCGCCGATCTCAGCAAGTGATCATTAAAAAAGGTGCGTGCTTTCCAATGATACATCACTTTCTAGGATCACAGACTTCCGCATATTTTCATTTCTGAATCTATACGAATCTATATATATATATGTATATAAATCCACTAGAGTTCATATTATTATATTTATCTAGAAACAGATTCAGTATATATTCAATCTCTACAAAATTCAATACCTTTTTCGCTGAGAGAGATAACGCGGTTCCGATAATTTGATTCATACGTATTTATCCAATCCAATTCGTACTCATTAACTGGGTTAATATCTTATTTTATATCTTATATATTATATATAATCTTTTCTTTCCTTTTCTTTTATAAAAGAATTAATTTTTTTATAGGGATTAAATTTATTTTATATATTTTGAAGAACACATCTTCGATTAGCTCGAACTATAGATATCTATTATCTGTGTCTGAACTAGTATACGCTTTTGGAACTTAAAATGAGATCGATATTATATGTTTGACATTTGGCAAAAGCGAGACAGAAAGTTCTTGTGCAGGAATAAAAAACAGATCAGATGCATCAATATAGAATCTATCATTCTGTTTGAGAGATTCAATATAGTTACAACGCAAGTACTCGTGTAGAACATCGGTCGCGATTTGTCAACACAAGAAATGTTTTTCCTTTCCTAATCTTTTGATTCGAGCGAAGGATCGATCTAATACGAGAAAAATGGGCTTACCTTTTCGAACATCTTGCCATATTCGTCGTAACCGAGATAATTTGATTTGAGCCACCTGTCGGCCAGTGCCTTGGCCAAGTCGATTGCTGGTTTTACTTGAGTTTGATAGAGACCCAGAATCAGGAAAGATTGTAATGGCGGCCACGCGTTTGGGAAGTCCCATTGTTCGCCGGTGTAGTTTATGGAGGCTGGCGTGCCACCTGTAACCAGACAAGCGTATCGTTTTCTTACGTTACTGCTTGTAACGCAATTAATTATTGCGCCTTGATTCGAGATGATGGAATCCAAAAGATTAGAATCAAAGTCACCAAGCGCGAGAGTGCATCTTAACCTCTTTGCACCCCAATGATTGTGTTCGATTTCTTTAGCTGATTTTTATCCAAATATTTTTCTTTCGAGCGAGACAACATTTGATAAACTTTTATAAAAGAGTCTAGCTTATAAAAAAATATTGTAATTTAAAAATTTGCAATGTATATAAGAAATATCAAATAACTACAATAATAAATATCTAATTGCATCGAATAATATGACTTCGAAAAAATCTAATATATCAAATTAAAAATTTAAATCTAAATGATACAGTCTTAACTAAATTAAATTCTATTAAATTAAAAAGTAAAACCCAAGTGGTATTATCTTTGTTATTTATAACTTTAATTGTAATTAACTCTAATTATATATTATATATCATTTGTATAAAAGATTTGATATCAACAATTTTGGCGCCAAATTAAATCTCATACCAACCATACCAAATAAAAAAGAATATAATCTAAATAGTACCTACCACGTATATTTTTTTTAACGCCTTTCTTTACCTTTTTTAAAAAGATAATTTTTTATACGAATAATACACAAAATTTTGTGAAATTTAACTTGGCGCTAATTGTTATAATATCAAATCTTTTATACAAAGATAAGATACATATAATTAGAGTTAAGTAATAAAGATAGTACTATTTAAGTTTTACTCTTAATATATATTTTAATTAGTCAAGACTGTATCATTTGGGTTTCAATTTTTAATTTTTAATTTTTTTTAAACTTTAATTCTCTCTCTGTCAAAAATGATTACTCTTCAAAAAAAAACTCAATTATTGTTTTTTTCGAGGAATAATAATTTTTGACAGAGAGAGAATTAATATCATTACTTGTGTTGGAATAGGAGGATCTTTAATAAGAATATCAAGAAGAGTTAAAATACCGACTATGCGAATTAAGATAACACGACTTCGTAAAATTAGATATCCGCGGAACACGCGCAGTATTATTCGATGGATTAACTTTAAGAAAAACGAGTGAATGGATCAACTGAATATTGGAAGTTCAAATTCAGCGGAGATTAGAAATCTTATGGACAAAGAAACTCTGATGTGGGAGGATATCGAAATATATGCATCCAATCGAATTATTGATTTCAATCTGATTCATAGTCACTATATGTATTTGAAGTTTTATGTTGAAAAAAGGAAAAGAAAACATTTCGTAATTTATTTAGAAGGACAACACTCTACTTACCAAAATACGAGTCGATCTTGTTTTTTTTAATATAAAAAACGGATCGCAACGCATATTTCATTCTCTTGTTCCAATCGTAGCTCATGGTGTACAGAGGCGATAGATTCGAAGGATAGAATATATTCCTGGACTGCTTATTTTTCATATCGTAATCGAGCCAGATTCCCTCATCCTCATTCCACAGCACGTTGTCAATGGCAGCTTGATATTCCAAGGCAATCTGGGCGTAATGCCAATTTTTCTGAAATAAGAAAGAGGAGAAAATGGCAACGACATGTGGACGCCATAATGTAACGCAATCAATAATAAACGATTTGGGACAAAAATATAAACAATATTACGCCATTTATCTAACCAAATTAAAGTTACTTTTTTCAGTTTTCTATAAACAATCGTTTAAAATAACATCTACGATCATCCTGTATTTCAGCCTCTGCTCGCTTATTGAGACTCGCTTATACTATGTAATAAATGAAGATTGGGAATAGTATACCGTATCTCTCCTGATTTTCAAAGTAATATTATCATATCGCACTTTAATGTGATGCGGCAATAAATACAGCATTATGCGTGGGGATTATTCTGTGTTGCGCGCAACGTTGTTTGAGTATCTGATTGTGAGTGAAAGGGTGATTAGGCCAGTCACTAAAGGTTTTAAAAAGGAAGAAATTATAAACAGGTGTTTTTTTTTGTTTTAATCGACAGTTTGGGATATAAAAAAACTAAATTAGAAAGTGTTACAACATTAAAGGAGACACTTGCAAATTATTAAGTAATAACGTTTTTTTTGACTTTTTGATTAAAATTCAAAAATAAGAAAAGATAATAAAAATAAAAAAAGATAGGAGAGCTTTTTGTTGCTGTTGAAATTCCCTACAAACAAAATAAGTACTTATCGAGCTTTGTACCATGAACAGAATCGGAAATACAACGCGGTTTGAAGATGAGTAAAATTTTTTGAAAAAACGGCCAAAATGGACATTTTTTCAGTTATTACCTTCTACGTCGTTTTGAGTGCATCGGAGAGTTAAAAGTAACATAAGATAATTTAAAGTAGATATCTTATCTGTGCCTACTTTTGGAACTCGATATCTCTGAAAGTATTAATCGTATGGAGTTCAATTTAGGCTCATTTTTTCAGGTAAGATGTCTACCTTAAATTATCTTATGCTACTTTTAATTCTTCGATGCACTTAAAACGACGTAGAAGGTAATAACTGAAAAAATGTTTATTTTTTTGCCCGTTTTTTTCAGGAAATTTCACTCACCTTCAAATCGCGGTCTCCAATTCTATTTACACAAAGTTCGATAGGTACTTATTTTGTAGAACATTTCAGCAGCAACAAAAAAGCTCTCTTGTCATTTTTCGTTATCTCTTCTCGTTTTCAAATTTTCGAAATCGTAAAACAAAAAAAAATTTTGTTGCTTAATAACTTTCAAGTGCCTCCCTTAATGTTGTAGCACTTTCTAATTTAATTTTTTTATACTTCAAACTATCGAAAACAAGAAAACACCTGTTTATAATATCTTTCTTTTTCGCCGCCATTTTCATTTCTGATGCCTGGCCTAGCAAAAGGCTTACCTTCACGTTGCCCAGGATAACGAAAAAGCGGGCGAGCATCCTGGCGTTTTGCTGTAATATCGCATTCAGATCGACGGGTATGATGTCACTTGTGGAGACGTTAACGAGACTAAGATTGGCGTTCTTGTTAGTCCGTATGCACCATCTATAGGAGAAGTCCCAGCCACTCTCCGCTGCGGCTTTCAAGTCGTTATAAATCGACCCACGTTCCTTCTCCGGTACTTGCTGCACCAACTGATAATCCTCCCTATAAGAACCCGCACACATTTGTTCTTACGTACTAGTCTTTTATAATTAAAATGATAATGAAAGACCTGCTGTGATCGATGCAGGTGTCGAAGTGAATTCTGTATAGAACAAACCATCGCACGGTATCATTTGTTATGTGCTGCTTCTCAATTGAGAATTAAAGGGCGCTGTAATGTGGATAGGATATTTTAAGAGAACTTAGAATAAACTTTGTGAAAAAAGACGTTTATTCTAGCGCTGCTGATACAGAAAGATGATTTATTAGAAATGCAATAGATATCCGGTAACTATCCAGTTTCCGGCCTATCCGGTCAGTTTTGTTTACAAAAGATGACGGCCGTCGGTTAGTGCTGCCGCAACGTGAGAGCTGACAAACACAAATCAGGCAATTTAAGGGGATCCTAAAGACGATTAGTCATATTGAAAATATCACTTACACACAGACAATTTACGTGTCATTGACATTATTACATCAACATCTCACTCACGTACACCACACATACACATAAATTTTTGTATAACAATTACGTTTTAATTAGATGTCTAAATCCAATTTTAATAACTCCATACTGTTTCTTTATGTAAACTACTAGTCTGTGGATTACTATTTTGTAAGTACAGATTGTACAGCTTTTATATGAATGTTATCACGACGTGACAGCTCTGGAGCGCCATATTGGGCTAAGAAATGGTAAAGAAAATCTTAATTTTGAAATTTTTTGTCATTCTCGGCTCCACCTCACAGACATTAATGCGTATACTTTAATTCCGGAAAAGGATTTTCAAATCAGTAAGAGAAAAAAAAGTAATTAAATTAAGAAAAAATACTGAGCTTGTTTCCACTAATTTATACTTAATTAACTTTAATCTTGGTTTAACATATTTTTTATCCTTTCCTAAATTCTAAGAATTAGAAAAAGATAAAGAGCGAGTTATATAAAAAACCAGGATTAAAATTAATCTATATTGATAGAAACTGACAAAACAGATATAAGAATTAGATATTAAACTGCATTATGATTAAAAATAAGAATAAATGTTTATTATTAACATACTATGCCTTTGCTTTTAATACGTCGTATATCTAATGCAAAAAGATCTGTCTAATCTTTTCAGTTTTTATTATTATTCCGTATATTGTAAAGTCATTTACTTAGTGTAATTGTAGACAAAACTGACCGGATAGACCGGATAGTTGTCGGATATCCATTGCATTCCTAATAAAATTATAATCAAAATTTTTTTATTTTCGAATTTTTTCTCCAACAGTTATACGTTCACCCGGGAAATTTCTTAATGATATCTTTGTAACAATATCTTTTACGAAAAGAACTTACTTGTAGCTTTCTGGTCGAGGTCCGCGGCTGTTTACCACGTAATGCGCCATCTTATAGGTTTTACCATTCTTCCTTACATCTACCGTTTTGTTTTGCCAATATTCAAACTCCCTTTCAAGGATTGCTATATTTTTCTTCAGAAATTTGCGATCTTTCGTGTAGTCATAATACTTTGCGACCTAAAAAACATTCGCGTCGTTAAGGCAAAACGGAGATTCTGAGTTCTTTAAGAAATAGTTCAAAACAAAGAGATAGTAGATTATATGTAGAAGATTCATTAAGAAGGATCTCTATACAAAATACAAGACTTGAACGTTTTGCAATAAAGGCAGAAACTTGGACATTGTCCGGTAGTACGTACCATTGGTATTAACAAGGGCGGTTGACTTCGCGATAAATAATAAACTCTGCCACCATTCGGTATGAAACCGTATCTCTCTACCATAGAAAGGAAATTCTCGATCATTCCTTTAACGGTTACGTGCATGTCGCATAACAAGAGTCCCTCGATTATCCAGTAGCTATCCCAGTAATAAAACTCTGTAGCAAAATTTGATCTTTCATTTCATAAGCTTCTTCTCTCTTCTTTTTGTTTCAACAACATTGAAATTTTTTAATTTACTGAATATTATGTAGAAATAACACGCATAATAGTCTCCGATGATGAAACAAATAAGTTCGAAAGCTACATACACAATTCATATTACAAGGAAGACATTCGTCCCCTAATACATTCCATGCCGTGTTTATTTTACGAGACCGTATCTCCTGATTAAAACTGGACCATTATGTGTGAATTATTGGTGTTTTGATTTGTGTTAATTATTTATTTATTAAATAATAACAAGTATTTCATAATGGTTAAAGAGTTGCAAACGTTATTATTAGATATAAATAAGGAGATATAATAGATCAATGTTGCATTGTATCTATATCATGATTATGTTTTTACGTATATATGATATGTATTAAAAATTATTTTATAATTACAGAAATGTTATCGTTACACCACTTTGTTTTTAGACAATCTTTCTTAATAAAAACTAAAATTAAAATTTTAGAAAT
Source organism: Trachymyrmex septentrionalis (assembly GCF_001594115.1). Taxonomy (NCBI): domain Eukaryota; kingdom Metazoa; phylum Arthropoda; class Insecta; order Hymenoptera; family Formicidae; genus Trachymyrmex; species Trachymyrmex septentrionalis. The sequence continues at coordinate 38,464 of NW_017304269.1, read as the reverse complement.
GTAAGTAAAGATTAGAAAGTTATCACTATTAAATAATATGTAGCAGTTTTATAATATTATTTATAATTTTGCAATAATTCAACTTTTTCGTAAGCTAAGCGTGATCCACGTGGAACGTATTAATTTCAAATTATAATTCTTTTGGTTAGTCAAAAGCAAAAGTGTTTTCTTTGCAATGGTTCTTTAATATTTAAATTCAATAAATAATAAAACTTAAATTTAGTATTTATTTTTCACCAAGAAATGTCTATAGCATTAGTGCACAATATAAGTATATATGTATACATATATGTATATATATATACTATATATGATATATAATAATTTTTATCATGTATGTATATATATATATATATATATATATGTGTGTATATGTATACATATGTATATGATGTATATGTATATATATACATATGTACCTATTATTATATAATAAAAATTATTATCACTTAGCGGCATAAAACATAAGAGGTAAACTATTTCTTTTGCTACTATCAACGCAAATCAACAAAAATAGCTGAGTAGTCACAAAAATTATCAACATTATCGTTATCAAGAATAGAAAAGTTTTTACAGATGCAATTTTTTTTTAAATTCATAAAATAAGAAATTTTTATGCATGCAATCCAAAGAAGTTATAAAGTTAAGACTATAAAAGAGCAAAGTTAAATGCTTTTAATATCCATAGAAATGTGCAAGTCAATAAAAGTGTTTTAAGGATGTAAATCAGGTTTGGCTAAATTCTCCAAAAAAACAATCATTTCATTTGATAGATCAAAATATCTTACTAATGAAATAATTAGACGTTGGCTCGTTGATTTTAAAAAATTGAAAAATGAATTTTAATTCGCACGCGGAAAATTACCTTTAAATCGTCCACCGGGAATGATAAAAGTGTTATTTACATAGATCAAACTGTGCCGCTGCGGATTGACCACCAAGTCGTTATTTATCTTTCTTGCCAGAGTCTTCCAAATGTAGTTCAAACGTTTTGCCCATTTGCGATACTGGAGATCCTTGATGGATTTTAAAATACCAGGATTTTCCTTCCAGTCCGGCAATGTCGAATTATCCAGTTCGTCCCGCATAGCAAAGTTTTCCGCGACGAACTTAGCTACCTCGGTGCGATTAGGAGAGTTGCTGGTAGCCTTCATCAAAACGTTGAAGCTAGCACAAATCGAATTAAATTAACTCTGACGTACTTATATAGTGCACCTAGTATATTCTTTCTCTTTCTCTGGATTTATGGGTGATTTTAAAAGTTTCTGTGTATTGTAATAAAATCCTTCTATGTAAAATCCATTTTATAATTTAAATTAAGTTTTAATAATTCTATAAAGTGTAATAATTTTATTTATAATTTCGTATGCCATATGTTTTGTGTTATTGTATAATATTATATGACATTAAAACTTTGGCCAAAGCATTTTAACAAATTGTAAACGTTTTATATCTAACGAAAAAGAAAACAATAATACAATAAAATAATAAAAAGCTGTAAATAACAAGAATTAAAAGTACAATATATAAAATGACAGAGTATTTAAGAGTCAATCGTACAATTTGTTGCGTGAAACAAATTATATTCTCTCAATTGTTCACATAGAGTTGTCGTTCAAACCTCATATTTTATAAATTAGAAATCTTTCGGCTACGTAATCGAGTCCTCTTGTTGAAAATATCCACCTTGCGCCATGATACATCCATCGAGCTTTCTTCTCAAAGATTGACGTACACGCTCAAAGATACCAGGTGTGTTACATATTGCCTCGCATGAAGCAACTATTCGATTTCTCAAATCATTTTCATTGTTAATTGGTATAAACCAATGATTTTAGATGCCCTCAAAGGAAATAATCCAAAAGATTTAAGTCTGGTGATTTAGAAGGCTTTGACTTTGACTTTGTCACTTTGTTTACGGTTGTGCGAATGGTAACTCACGTGAAGCAAGGCATATTTATGCAGGAAGATATTTCCAACGCAATTTACCGTTTCGTTAAACATTTGCGAACATTCACCTATATTTCGGACTAAGCCGTTTAGGACACATGTTTATATGGACTTTTTTTATTTGAAATAAATCAAAGAAT
>NW_017304269.1:7092-36274 GCF_001594115.1 Trachymyrmex septentrionalis | reverse complement strand
ATATATATATATATATATATAATATGTATATGTGTATATGTATATGTATATACGTCACAGACAGACGCGAATCCGATAATAAACAAGATCCTAAACAAGATACTCTACATAATCCTAGTATTTAACTTATTGTCCACACTGTCTTTGTTATCGAAATCAGAATGAAGTCACAAGGGAACATAATCCTATGCGAAAAAAAATTTGAAGAAATTTTGAAACTCGAATCATACGAAAGTCGATGGCATCATAAAAAAGAAACCATAAATCTCTGAACAGTAATTTAACGCGGAGTAAATCCATGATCACTGCATGTAAAGTGCAATAGATTTATTAGCGAAAAGTGTCCATTAAGAAATCTGATCATCGCGTTCATGAATCGATCACGCTCGTGCAAAAAAGCGATGTTCGTGTATCTTATAGTGTCCGTGTAAAGCTTAAAAATCATTCCAAGAGCAAAATGTCATGATAAGATAAAAATTGAATTTTACCAAGAGTTATTTTTAAATATTATTTCATTGAAATTTCTGTGTAAATAATGCCAGTTTATTGTTAAATTAATTGATAATTTAATTTAGTTGGCAGAACTACTTATGGCAAAATTTTGGCAGAACTACTTATGGCAAACGATATAATTTGTTGGCCTTGATTCATAAGCAGTGAAAGATTAATTTTATCTGTTGTTTATCTGATGATTTTATCTATGTGTTAACAAGATATTGTAGATATTTCTTTAGTTAATCACTGAATACGTTAAGATTGGTTCAAAACTCATTTATAATCGACAATAAAGTATAAAGATTATTATGCAGCTACGATATCTGTTTTCGCTGTGAATATCGTTCAATTAACATTAAAGTATCGTTGATATAATCTTATATCTATATAAACAATCATTATCTTAAGTACGAGTTTGATTTTAGGAAATAAATTTTCGGGTATTTGCTTTTACCTGCCGTTGATGTAATTAAGATCTTCATCATAGGAGTAATTATGTCCCGTATTAAGTGAGCTTAAAACGACACTCTTATGCTCTTTCAATCGAAATGACATATTTATGAAGATCGAGCGTCAAGTGTGCGTAAAATTACAGATCAAAGACACATCGAAATTATAATATGTAAGTATGCTTTTGTATTTCGAAATGAAATTTTTTCATTCCGCTATATAATTGATTATTTTGCAATTTTAACAGAAAAAAAATATTAGGAGAGACGGGGAGAGGGAGGAGGGAGGGAGAGAGAGAGGGGGGAGAGGAAGAGAGAAAGAGAGGAGACAAGAGGGAGAAAATAACTTTTTTATATCTAAAGTACAAGTGAGTAAAATAGCCTCCTATTGTTTTAATACGTTTATAATAATATCTTTCATTTATAAAAATTGTATTAATTATTATTAGTAATATCACATTAAGATTTTCGATTTTATGCTCGATATTTTTTTCTTCATTTATCCAGTTTATGTTGCCTTTGTTTCATTGCTTGCTTCTTATAAATTATTTTTAAATTATAAACAAATGTGTTACTTTTGATATTATTCCAATCATCTTTGACATTTTAGGAATAAATTAATGAGAGAAAAAGGAGAATTATTTTAAAATTTATTTATTTAAATTATGGAATGTACTCCTCTCTCTTTGCTAAAAAAATATATTGAAATATATTAAAATGTAGAATAGGACCATTTAAGAGTATGCACTTTTTTCTTCATGCTATATAACTTGTATAAGAATCTGAGGTAAAATGCTGCTTAAATTATTCCTTATATAATACAATAGTTTGAACTAAAATTTTATCAGACATAAACACTCATTTTTACAGGAGATTAATTTTACTAAAAAGATAAAAATACGTATTCTTGAACAATTATGTTCTCAAGAGTACGCATTAAAAAAAAAGTGTCACTTATTGAAAAACAATGTTGATTAAGATAAAAATGGACATTTATTTTTGATTAAATATACATTTTTACATATACATAAGGATTTTTTATATGCAGACATCATATATAATAAGTAAGTTTTCGTCCGATGGGCGATCTCAGTGCAATCAATATGGGACTGCAATTTTGGCACTAGATCCAATTTTTACCGGATTTAGAATTAAAATACAAAGCGTTACAAAATATATAAATTGTATCATCGTTATCATCATTTACTGCTATCATTGTTTTTAACGGGCTGAATGAAATTTGTAAAAACTTTTAAGCTATGTCACTTTTTATTTTTATTCTTTTTGTAATATAACCATATAAAGACTATTACAAACATTAAGTAATATATCACTAACCACGAAGCAAAGACATGTATGCACACGATATAAATATAAAAACCAATTAATTTATTCGTGAGACAAATACAATAAGAAAATGATTAAAATTACATCAGTTAATATATATATATCTCCCTTATCATGCGCGTGCACTGCAACAATCACAACTATCTTTTATACACAGATTGGCTAACCATTTTGGTTAATCAAAAAGGCACATCCTGTGTGAGTTTCAGCTGTTACTGTCTAAGTTGCGTCATAAAGCTCAATGTATACTCTTAAGCAATGGGTATTCTTGAGCAGTCTTAAGGTCTGTTTCCTGCAGCTAAACTAATATACACTTTTAGAATTTAAAAATGAGATAGATACGTTTTGTGGCGACTCGCCATCCAACGGTACTTGCTCGGATTCGCGAAAGCACTGTAGCCACGCAAATTTCCTTTAAATAGAATAGCAATAAAAAAACATGCACACGTATTTCAGTCCCTCATAGGGATCCATATGTGTTCGTAAAGATGACCACTAGGCCTCCTTAATGGACGAATTCCATTTTCATAGAGAGCTGATTTACATTGATGTATTTGTTTATCATGTCAGGGTCACCAATGTAGATCAAATCAATTTAGATTGCTATTCTATTCAAAAGAAATTCGCGTGGCTGCGGTGTTTTTGTGAATCCGAACGAGTCCCGTTGGATGGCGAGTCGCCACAAAACGTATCTATCTCATTTTTAAGTCCCGTTGGACCTCTGGTGGTGAGTCGCCATAGTTTAATATTTGTTAAAACGAGAAAGAGAATTCTAGAGCAACCTAGTGCAGGAACAGAAAACAGACCATTAGCCTCTCGGATAACAAAATGCCCGCATAGTGGTATCATGATGCACGCACATCGTGGATTATTCGCACGGCGCGGACGTGATGGAGGCATACGTGCGAGCGCAATGAATCGCATTATGCAATCACGCCGTGCGTATCACGCCGTGCGCATACCATGCTATTATTATACTGCTCGCACAACGTGATGAGGGCATGCGTGCGAGCGCAATGAATCGCATTTATGCAACATGTCAAGCGTGATATCATGCACGCACGTTTTTCTCATATTCGACTGTGATTGATCAATTTTTTACGACTTATGGCTTGGGTATCCGAAAACTTTTTCTAAGGAGGGCATGATCTAAAATATAGTAATAGTAATAATAATAATAACGTCAAATACTCTTTCTTGCCCTTTCCTCCTCTATGATGCAGATGTTAATATAGAGCCGTTAAGCAGCTACTGCTGCTATGAATGCCGCACGCATGCGAGCAATAGTGAGATTCATATGCGTGCGCATCACTCGTGCGGGTCATGTGAGTTTCACATGTGGATCAGAGAGACACGTCCTCATATGAGGATGCATATGTCCAGAGTGACAGCCACGTGTGTTGGGTAGGTATACTTAGAGATCCTCTAATAAAAATCGCAACATGAGAAAGCCGCATTTTGATTGGTCCAGCATGTTTTAACAATTCCCGCCTATATTTGAATACCTACATTCGTGTTACTTTTAAATTTTAACAAAATATAATTGAAATGAATTATTTTAAAGGTTAAAGGTATTAACAAATAGATTTCTTACATTACATGTCGAAATAACGCGAGAAAAGAATTTGCTGTTGCAAGCGTTCAATTTTTCACACCATTTCCCCAATATCTTTCGCCAACATTTTTCATTCATAAAGCACAACGTTCGCAATTTCGAGGAAATGCTTTTAGTATGTAGCCTTTGGCTACTGAGTTATTACAAAATGGGTCTGTATACCCAACCATTTTTAAAAACTTTCTTTAATAACTTTTAATACAAAATATAGAATACAACATTACGCGTGTTTTGTCAGTTGCCGTCAGCGCAAGTAGATTAGAAACGCGTTAAGGACAGAGATACTAATATATTTTTCTCTCTGTTATCGATTTTGTTAAAACTACTACCCTGCAAAAGTCGGCTTAAATTTCGTGTCGCGACTCTGATTAAAGGGTCTCCATCCAACATGCGTGGCTGTCACTCTCGCACAGTCGGCCGCCCCCTCCCTCTCCCCGCCGCCATTACTATAGGGAAGGTTTACTCCAATCTCTAGTATGTATAGAGCTCACTGCCGTGGATGCAGTATAGGTGGAGTGGATCTCGCTTCATGTAGAAAGTCGAAAATCCACGTGGAAAATTTATTTCATCAGTAATTTTTTAACAAGTAGCGAGAGAACTCCGCGAAAGGTCAATATCAAGGTCAATTACTCGGAAGTCATTTGGGACGGGCTGTGTAAAAATAAATATTTACCTTTTTTTCATACAGTTATATCCGCAAAAGGAAATAGAGTGCATTGAGAAAGACATACGAAATGACAGAAACAATTTTGTTTTATCATTTTTTTAAAAGAGAGAAAGAGATTAAGTTTCATAGAAGAGATTACGTTTCAATTTTCTTGTTTTTATCGAGACATTAACTTACTTTTCGACGGTCACATTTGGATCGTGTAACTGGTAAAGATCCACAAAGGTTTTGCTGTCATTAAAAATTCCAGCGAGCTGCACCGTACGTAATAGAGGCCCTTCACAGTAAACTTGGCTGAAAATCAATACAGAAATGTAACGATAACTGTAATTATCAAACATTGATGATTAAGTAAAAATTCAATATTTTTACGCGGCGATGTTTGCAATACGTAATGCAGTACGTTCCACAGTGACTAACGTTAAATTAACAGATTTTTTCGAACTTTATTATTCGACTGTGTCAATGCAGTTGCGGATAGTACAAATCAAAACAGTCATTATTGAAAAGCCTACAGAGTAATTCTCCTGGAGGCGAATTAATCATCACATCTCAAATATACATAAAAAATTTATTTTACGACACAAATAGTTACGAGATAACTTAGAATGAAGAAATAAACCAACACCTTTGATTAATTATTCAGAGGAATAATAAATTACAAAATTTTGACTTTCACAAAAGTACACCGTGCGCACAATACGGAGAACCTAGCTCATATTATATGCTTTGTTGAGAACACTTTCATGTGAATTGTATTGTGCTTTATATTTGCGATCATATGCTTAAACAAATGCGTATATACAATATAAGTTCATTATGATAAGTTCTAGCGTAGTATACGAAAATTCAACTTATAAAAGGAACCATGATATAACATAAAAAAATCTAATTTCCCTATATCTGGGATATAAAACTATGTTTACTATTGGTATTTCTTCACATCAAGAGACATCTCTTCGATGACCTTGACCTTGACATATGTTGTCAAGGTCATGACTTTAAGTGACCTTCAAAAAGTTTTAGGTGATGGTCACTATTTGTTCAAAAATTATTAACAAAAGTTATTAACAAAAATAGGACACAAAAGATCCATAGCATGTGTAATGAAGGTCCGTAAAATCATTGCGTATATTCAGGATTAAATTAAAAATGCTATTAGTATATCTTCAATCATTAAATAATCCTAGATACAATTAATTATTTCTATTTGATTTATTTTTCGGCAAAGTTAGCAATTTAATGTAATAACTGTATTAAACGTTTGAATTTTCTAACAATAAGTAAAATTATTAATTTTAATTTTTTTGATCAGTTTGAAAATTTTTTTGATCCTTAGTTGTTAATTCCTTTCCTCCGAATTATCATATAATTAATCCCAAATAAATTTAACAAAGGATTATGCCCAATTTGGGCTGAACAATACTGAAACATAACTAGGATCGTAGAGTATCAAAAAGGGATTAAAAAATTTCATATGCATAACTTTGTAAAATAAATCGAGTGCTAATAATAAGTAATAATACGACTGTTCGAATTTCGCTATTATGACCATGTATTGTATTATAAATTTCATTCTTTTGGAGTGAGATTTCACTCTTTTGGAGTGAAAGTCACTCTAAAGAATAAAGTCTCATTTCAAAAAAAGGATTGATATTTTATTATTTTAGTGAATCCAAAAGAATGAAATTTTACTTTAAAAAAGAGTAAAAAATCTGCCATTCTTGTTCAAGAGTAAAAAATTTTTACTCTTTAAAAAGAATGAAAAGTTTTCACTCTTTTTAAGACTGGCTCAAAAAGTTTTAGAGAGCAACGATTACAACGTTCATATAACTTTTGAAAATTTTTTAATAAATTTCTTTTAAAATTCTCTTTAATTCTCACGTCTCACATGTTCCTTGAATTGTCGTAGCGTTCTCTATGGGCAATTTGAATTAAAGAAACAGAAAAAAGTCATATGGAGCTAAATCAGGTGAATATAAAGGATAATGAAGTATAAAAATTTGTTTTTGTGTTAAAAATTGGGTAACAATTTTCCAGCTGTGTAAGCAGTTGTCGTGCAGTAAAAAATCTCTTTCCTTCCATTGGTCTCGTCGAAATCGTTGAATCCTTTTGTAAAGATGATCCAGTACATTCAGATAGAAATGGGAGTTCATAGCGGTGCAAGAATAAATTCCTTGTTATGCCTTGAGAAATTAAAAATGCAATGAATATGATCTTTTTTATTTTATCATTCGAACTTTTATCGATCTTGGTTTATTCGGGTTTAGTCAAACGTAACAAACATTCATCACTATAAACAATTCTCATGGCCTCGAACATTTTCATAACTGTTTTTCCAATTTTAAAATTAAATTAAAAAAATTAATATTATCGTCAATTATACGATTTAGTTGAAAAAATAAAAGAAAGTAGTCGTATTACATGTAAATGAAAGAAAATTAAAAAAAAAAGACTAAAACTTCTGCATATAATGATATAATTATATATAATGATATAATTTATATTGTTGTTAATCGATAAGCCATCAATAAAGTATATGTAAAAAATTTCATGTAACTGAAAGAAAGAAAAACAAATGACTTTCACTCGTGATTTTATCAATTGTTTTATTTTTTAAGTGCAAACGTATACTAACGTTATCTACTAGATTACTAGCAAATAAGTAATTATCACAGTACCCTAATTTTTCAACTTGATAATGATTTTATTCGACGTGAAGTCATAAATGTGAGTGTAAATGAAACACGTTTCTTAAGATAAAGCAGATGTAAACATTTATTTGTTTTGTTATCTTTGAAGTAGTTAAACGTCAAAATAATACTAAATTTTTTTAAAATAAAAAGTTAATTTAAATTTTACGTTTGATAGGTTTTAATAACTTAGTTTAATTATACTTATTTATTAACGTTTCTGTCTTAGAATCAGAATATTTAGAAGATTTTGTTCAAATAGAATGCTGTTTTTGTACTTATGGCTATGGCTTCTTGAAAAGCTAAGTAGTAGTATAGAACAGGAGAAACTATAGAATACAATAATATTAAACGATCAAGTTTTTTAAAAGTTAAAAGCGATGCAAATCCATTTTTCTCATCTGTTACAATGTAATTAAAAATACTGCTGTTATAAAATTTGTATAAAGAACACATTTGGACTTATTTTATTTATCATACGAGTATATATGTAGTATATATGTAGTAAATATAATTTTACTCGTATATATGTAGTAAATATAATTAACTAATTAATTAATTTTATATTATTGTATTCTAATGTGCGTGTTTTATATTATCTTTGACAATTAATTTTACATTATCTTATAGCCAAGCAAGAGACTAATCAATTAATGGAACTTGTAACTTCTCTCTCTCTCTCTTAATTAGCCTTCCCGATTTCTTCTTTGAGAAACTTCAACTAAATCAGCTTAATTCCGTAATTAAGAAACGACGATCCTTAACAAAGTATGTAAATATTCCTCTATCTGCTTGACCAGACTATAAATAATTATGAACAGTAACAAAAGCAGTTTTATGTTGTCTCGAAAGATGATACGAAACTCGCAGATGATACGAAAGTACATATCAGGGAATTATACAAACATTTATCAAGAAGTTATCTCTTGTAGCGATAAGTATTCTGACGAGGAGTGTAATTGTGTCCTCGAGACAATGGCGAAAGTTTCATTGTACTACGAATGACCTGACTGCCGAATGCGGGATTGGTAAATGGTCCAAGTGACTGCAAAAGCTTCAGTGGTACCAAGATTACTTTGTATGAATTCGTGCCAAATTTGCATTTACTTTGCCGTTTAAAAATATATAAATGCACGATTTTGCTAAAATATCTAGAGTTAGATACAAATGTGAAAGTAATTGTGTTTGATCATAAAAATAATTATGTAGGACGCTCAAGCTTATTACTAGAATGTCAAAATTACTTGTGGCATTATGTTTGAGCATTTTATGCATAATAGTTTTGATAGTGTAACAAAGTTATTTTCAGATATGATTTATCCAAATTTTAGATATTTTAGCAAATCTTTTTTTCTGTTTATAAATAGCTTTGAAACAATTTTGACATGAGCATGTTTCTTTGTGTGATTATAAAAGTCTGCCGAAGAAGAGAAAACTGTTGAGTTATTTGGACAAGATTACTTTTGGTAACATCAACATCAATTTCTGTAAACGTTCACATGCGTTTACTAAATTTGTACATCTATTCTCTATCAAAATGTTTTTAAAAACTTTCTGATAAGGGAGAGAGAGAGAGAGAGAGAGAGAGAGGAAAGATATATTAAAAAATAAACATGAAACGTTTACAAGACAGAAAATGGTAAAACTTCCTTTGGACAAATTTCTAAGAAACAGGGTGAAAAAGGGGAAAAAAGTGTCGAAAGTGTAATGTTCTACATATGAAAGATCAATATGTCCATATGGAAGCAATCGATTGAACAAACGATCGATAAAGCAAATAATGAAACTTTAGTCAAATTTACACTGGGGAAAAATGTATTATAAACTTTAATAAATATTTATTTGAATAGAATTAGTTGAATATTTACTAAATATAATCATATACAATATTTATTTGATATACGAAAATCATTAATTTGATTTAATTAGCATTTCTTTCATATTTATTTATTAAATCAAAGTAAATATCCAAAAAACACATCAAGTCGAGAGAAAGTCAAAATGACGTATTTTGACAAATGATTTACAAATGATTTTTTATTACATAATTTGATTGTTCATTGATTTTAAGGATCAAAACAATTTGATCTTTATGTGTTCCTTAGGTAAATAAATTAAATATTTTCTGAGAATAAATATTTATTAACTCTTAACTTTTAGTTAGTTGCACGAAAATACGTCATTACATAAAATAACTTATAGATTTGCAGCGATAGTTAACTTAAGAATTTATACACACGATAATATTCCAATCCTTTACTCGATACTACATACGATGTATTTCAATTCTTTTCTTTAAGCAAGTAGTTAAAGTTACTTTAAAGAAAAGTTTAAAGTGTCCATATGTTTCATATTTCTTAGGTTTTCTTGGTAGTAAGTTTTAAGAATATTTTTTCTAAGTTTTCTAAAGTAAATTTTCCCACGGAAACTATTGTATATAATGATTTTCTAAAAATCGCTGAATATTACTAATCTACAAACGCGACGGGATAGGATAGACACTGTCGATACTGGACGTGCAGAAAGTTATTTATTACAAACGGCCTGCGCTATGCACGAACAACGAAAGAAAATAGCTCTTTACGTTAAACGGTCGTATTGCGCTGCGTGCTTGTTTTAGATCGAATGGATACGCATTTATTGGGAAATTTTTATAAATTAATATCTTGTTAACTATTAAAATGCAAAATGCAAAATGAAAATTGCAAAATGATAAAGAACTTTTGGATTTAGCTTAGTATGCTCTACCTGCTCACGAGAAATGATGTCATAGGTATGGGACAGTTAGCGGTTTAGTATATACACTGAAAAAAATTTATAGAATTTGAATAAATATTTATTTAGATAGTACCAATGGAACCATTTGCTTACAGAAAATAAATATTTATTCGATTAAAAAAAATAATACTTAAATTAAGTATAATTTTTTAAATTAAACAAATATTTATTCAATTATTTTTTATTTACTGTAAGTAAATGGTCTCATTGGTACTATTTAAACAAATATTTATTCAAAATTTCGTAAATTTTTTTCAGTATACTATAGAAGTCTGTGAAGAGCTGCGCAGAATAAAAGAAATAGGGGACGGAGAATAAGAATTTCAACCTATCAGGAACCACTGTACTGTAGAATACACAGTTTTTGATAGATTGAAATTCTTATTTTTTATTCCCTATTTCCTATTTCTTTGATTATGCGCAGCTTCTGTTTTTCACTCACCTGTCACAAAGATCCGCCGGTCCAGGGTAGGTGGTGCGGTTGACGTGCGCGATCGAGGCCGCATTGTTCAGGCCGATTACAAGGAAGATTATTAGAACCACGATCATGTTCCGTTGTAAGTATTCAACACGCAGGTTTAATACTCGTCGATCGCGTACGGCAAGGCAAACGAGATCCGTTGATATCGTAAAAGTGTGCGTATAATCAACGGCAGTGAAAAATTGAATAAGTTCCTGTCCCCGTATCTCGGACGATATAACCGAGCGCGTACTTGCTGATCGGTTATATCTGCGTTACGAGCGTGAGTTCGCCGATAACGCCTGTTCGGCGAAGGCAAGTGGGCGACTTCTCCCCCGGCCGGCCGTTGATTACGTGCACGGTGCGCACTATGCAAATTTCGGGAAGAAAAGTACGCGCCACCGTGCCATTTATCCGGTGCAGAAGATAAGCGCCAAATTGAGGCTAATAGCGGAAAATGACATAGCTCGAGGAAAAAAAGCTATACAATCGCCGTTAAGGCAATATCATAGATCATTTAAAGGTATCATATTGTAATAATGTGGGTAAACTTAAGATGTTGGTTCTTTCTAATATAAGTTCCATTCAGTAGTTCTAATTTTGTGAACAGAATGGATCGAGTGCGGGACAGTACGAATATTTCGGCTTATTATTAATAATCGAAATATTCCGATATACGTATGTAATGGAATATTCGAATTATTAAAAATAAAAGAACGCGAAAGGCAAGCGTATATCCAATTGCGCTTATCCTTAAGAATGAAAAAAGTCCAAAATATTATTTTAACTAGTGTTAAAAATAAGTTTTACAAAATAGAATCATTTTAAGCAATTGTTGTATGAGGTAAAGAATATTTTGTATTTATATTGAAAAATGGTCCGTTTAATATTTTTTGTATTGAATTGTTAATATATATGAGTTTTAATTTAACATAATATGATCATGTTATTTGAATATTTTACATTAATCCAACACTAGAATTGCAGCGATATTTGACCAATCTGATAATTCCTTCTTTTCCAGTTAATTTTGATTTTCACATTTGGATTTGCACTTTACATTTTTGTGACTTTTCATAAATAATCAGTTCATTACAAGTAATTTTACTTTTATGATGACAAAGTTTTTTCGTAAAAATTCAGAGTTATCTTGAACCACGATTGGGTTAATTTAGACCCGCGGTCTAATGTTAAATTGATGTTTAATATTTCTTATTAGTATAAAAAAATAACACACTTTATGGATAAATAAACACACAACATAAAAATAACGTATTTTTTTAAAGGACAAGTTCTAAGATAAATGAATGAAATGTTAATTTAATGTCAACTGTATTAAAAAATGACCAAAGACAAGCGAATAAATTAGAATGTTAAATTTATTAATAGAATTTAATGTTTAATATGTATTAAAATCATTACCCTGGCTTTATAATTGCATTATAGTGATAAATATCTCTTTTTCTAATCACTACTACAATTTTAAATTTATGTATTAATTTTGTATCTAAAAAATAACTAAATTTATATGTTTTAATTTTTTAATTAAGTTTGATACATCTCATGTTAAAATATAAAGTTTCAATGATTTATAATAAATAGAAATAGACACATAGAAATAGATATTTTTTACAGCTATTCTAAATTACAGTTCTGAAAAAAATCCTCTATATCCGGATATATTTGGAAATATTAAAAATATTATTAAAATAATTCTCACTGATCGTAAATGTATTCCTATTTGGATTCAGAAATGTTCGTACATGTTTCGCTCATTCTATGCAGCTGCAGCATTGGATCTAATCTTCCTTGTTGTCTTCGAGGCAAATTGCACATGCTGTTTTTTTTTTATTTCGAACAATTCGATGTTGGCGATTAATTCTTTTTATTTTAGATACATCACATGAGTCTTTTTTTATTAAATTAATTGTGTGAACAATAATGAAATCCTTATTTCTATCTAAATTTTCTTGGTAACTGAATTTTACATCACTGCAATAAAGCTAGTAAGTATGTAAGTATGCTAACGAGTAACGATCGTACGCGCCGTGCGTCGCGGTCATCTAGCTGATGTGGCGTTGCGTGAATAATTGTTTTGAACCATGTTTTACCTCTCTAATCGATTTAGAAAAAATATATGTTAAAATGAACAATCTGAAGATATTTTCATAAAAATGTAAAAGTGGTATAATCTTAAAAATATTACCAAAAAAATTCTTAGAAAATTCGAAAAATTTTTTAATTATAAAAATTACAAAAAAATTTTTTAAACTTATCTAAACGATGTTTACAACATGTATTTTTTTCATTAAATTTGGTCCAGCCGTTTTCAAGAAAAACCACTTTTGTGTTATTTTCGTTTCCTTCTCCCTAACTCCTCAAAAAATGCAACTTTAAGATCAATTTTTGGGGAAGTTTTATATTCCCATAAATGTTCCAACAACGGTACTAATTTGAATTCGATTGGTACGGGAGCAGATTTTACATGCTTATTCTCTCTCTCCGTTATGGTCTTTCAATAAATTTTATATTTATAAAATTTAGGATTTACTCACAAAAGTTAAGTGAATGATGTATTAGCCTAAAGTGCTACGCTACAATGCGCTAGATTTTTTTATTTCAAACTTTGATATTACAATACTCCAAAAAAAATCGTACAGGACAGAATAAAATTTTGATTTTAAAGATAAAAGCTAGTATTTTAAGATATTATATGCAAAATTGGCAAGAAAAAATTTCATTGTTAAGCAATAAATCAATAAATACGACTAAAGTTGCTGTTTTTGGGCTCTAATTCTGATAGACTAATTCTGTGTCAAGATCATGACCATGAGTGACGTTCAATAGATGTTAGGTCATTATTCATTAAAAAGTTATTATCAAAGTTCGAAATATAATATGGCTTTTTTCTAATATTATATAAAACAGAAATTGTTTGCTTTAAAATATATTTTACGCCTTTCCATGTGAAACGACTTTCAGCCCACCACCTTCCCTCCCCCTCCCTGCCAAAGAGCGTACGACTTGGTGGGGGGGAGGGGGCGGCCCTTAGCAAATTTTTTTTGTTAATAATTTTTTAATAATAACGATCGACACTTAAAACTTGTTGAAGGACACTCATATCCTTGACAACATAATTGTCAAGGTCAAGATCATCGGCGGTTGCCCTTTCTACAGTTTTAAATAGATAACGTCGAATGAAAAATATAAATAATTATGTTATTTTAAAAGATAGAGATGATATTATTGTATTTATATTTCATCCATACATTCCCTCTTCCTTTTGTTTAATAAATTGTTCCTCTTTAGTCGATAATATCTGATTATATTAAGTATATCTGTAAATAGCGCAAATATATCGAAATTAAAAAAAAATCGAGTTCTCTCAATATTTTAGTAATTCTTTAAATATTTATATCTATTTATACAAATATGAGGTTCGATGAGATGTAATGTCCAACACAAGTATGATTTCTTTCATAAATTTTATATGAAATTATTTAATTGAATCAATAAAAAAAACTAGTGATTATTATTTCCATAATTTCGTTTCCGTGAATAGATTTATTTAAATATTTTTTATTTATGAATCGGATTTTATATACTAAAAATTTCCCCGATGATTTTTTTAGATTTACAAAAAGTTTTTCATTTCCTCTAACTCTTCCATTAATTGCATGATAAAAATAAATAATATTTCTTGTTGTTAACTATGTTTTATAGACAAAAAGATGTATCATAATCATCTTTTAAACATGCGGGACGTTTATCACTCAAACGCGGAGAAACAAAGTGCAAATACAGCCTAATTAACAGCTGATAAACCAAAGCTTTATAAATCTCATACCACCGATAATGATGTCAAGCAGTTATATGAGATAATCTGTTTGTGAAAATGCGAAATTCGATGATTCAACGCGTACGTTATCTTCACGGGTTCTTACGCATGACTAACACATCCACTCTTCGTATACATATCGCATATCCTGTAACATTGCATACATATTACCACGTACTCATTCGTGAGTGACACGTCGCGATACAGATAATACTCATAAATCCTTGCTGCAAACATTATTCTGTAAACATTTTTTTAAATTTATAGTACATTATTTACAGTTCCCAGTGTAAAGAGTATAAATTTGGTAATAGTTGTAATTGACAGCAAGCGCATACACACGTGTATGTATTTCGTTCTTACTACAGAAATTATGTTTCAGTTGTCATAGAAATTTTGATTTAAACATTATACATAATATTAGAATATTAAAATCGTAGATCCAATAGCCGTCAGTAAAAATATTATATTAAAAGAATATGTACAGAGTGTGTTCTAAGTACGCTAAAAGATTTTGAGGGATAATTCCTCACATAAATTCGAGACGAAAACTTTACACGTACGAAACGGCTTACGAGTAGTTTCAAAGAAACATGGTATTAAAGTTAAAAAACAATTTTGTTTTTTTTTCAAAAATTTTGAAAAATATATTAATAAATTATTCGACTTATTTTGATGAAATTTTGTATGTATTTGAAGGACATGAAGCGTTATCTTTTGAAACATACACTATTTTTCAATCAGGAGCGAATTGACGGATAACGGATACGCTTTTCTATGAAAAAAAATTGATACGCTACTAATTTTTCTTACGTTTAAAATTTTTTTGTAATAAATGAGAGAAATTAATAGAAAACAGAGCGACTTTCTATACAAAGTAAGATCTATCCACATGAAGTCACATACACCCATTGGCAGGGAGAGAGATGGGATGAAACTAGTTTCGCGTAGAAAGTCGTGCGCCCTCAGGCATGGGGAAGATGGATCTCGATTTGGGAAAAATCATTAAGTTACATGAGTAACAAGTGTAAGTATAAAAACTGATACATTTTTTAAACTATTTTTATTAATAATTTTGTAATGAACAAGAAGCGACTGCTAAAACATGTTGAAGGTTACTCAGGATCGTAACTTTGATAACATGTCAAAGTCATCGACAATTGCTTCCCCTTTTCTGAATTTTATCCAAATTTACAAAAATTTATTGTTTGTCGTAAAAAGAAACATAAATAAAATTTTTTGAAAGAAATCTTAATCAAACATCACATTATATTCAGATATTGTCAAAAAATATCAAAAAATTGTTCATTAAATTTTCAAATTTAATAGAAGTGACAGATAGACTTATTGTGTGATGTTATTTTCTGTGTATCAACTTTGTATACAACTTTACTTCATCGATTTAATGTGAATTACTGAAGAGAATCAGGTCGTAACGTTTAATTGTTTAATATTATAGTTTATACAATAAATTTTTTTCCGCAATAATGTCCTGCGTTGGCTCTTATATAGAGGCTTTCTTATTTTTAATATCATTTATTTTATTTGAGTTTATATAATTTTTAAATTATATAAAGTTAGATTTGACAAATATTTTCTCGGGAAAAAATGTTTTATATATAATTATGTAAAATTATATATAATAAAAACATTTTTTCTCCCGAGTTGATTCCCACATAAGTTCATTCTTGATGTAATCGCGAAAACTCACATTACGTAACTTGATTAATAGATAGTTGATAACTGTTGATAAAAAAATGTTTTTGCTTGGTAATAATATTAGATCATACTTGATAAGATGCTGATATTATATCAGTTATCAATAAATACTGTAAAGTGAAATCTAAAGTGTTGTGCAACACTTGTGTGCTTTAAAATGTAAAAAGACAGTTAAAATTAAATTGTTCGTAAATAAAAAAATATATAGAAAAATATTCCTTTTTGTTAAAAATTATTATAATCAACATAGAAGAAGGAAATTTAACTTTCTTTCTACTGTTAGCCTTTTTAGTGTGAACTTTTTTTTAAAACTGAGACATATATTGTTTTATTATTTTTAAAGATTTGGAGGATCGCTAGGTATAAAAATGAGGTCAAAACGTAAAACTTCAAAATAGCGAATCCAAGAAATTAAAAAAAAATAGTGAAAAGGACAAGGAGAGGGTGGAGGGAGGAGAAAGAGAGAGAGAGAAAGAGAGAGAGAGAGAGAGAGAGAGAGAGAGAGAGAGTATTTCATAGTTACATTGTCATGATTTGAAAAAAAATATCAAACAGATAAAAAACGACAAATCCTCAAAATCATTGTCTTTTTTTCATATTTGTAATGTAATAACCAAATTTTCACAACGAATTTTTGTTCAACAAACAACAGTACGATGAAAATCATTACTCACATTCGTGTCACCAAAAAAAAGTAAAATTTCGTCGAATAACATTATAGTCTAAGAACTTTTCGATTTTTCTATGTAAATAATTTTTTTAATTTTATAATTGAATTTATTACCATTTTTTTTTCAGTTAAACTTTAGATTTCTTTTAAAACTAGCTGTAGTTAAAAGTTTACGTTCTTCGGTAAATGGTAAAAACTAATTTTCTTAATTTTTCTAATTTAGATTTTATATTTAGTTAGATGAAACTAGTTTACAAAAAACGCGATAGAAAATCTGTCATTATATCAATCACGTACTTTGTGATGTAAAATAATGTCGACATCATTTTTACTGTTTTTATTATGTCAATTTGAATTTTGTATTTTCACTGTAATTTATTAATGTATTTCATAGATATTTAGCATTAAACAGAAATGAAAACACGCGTTTGTTGTGCGTTTTGAATATTATCGACTTAAATAATCTATTTCTTTGTTGGTTTAAAAAATGTATTCCTTTTTTTTTTCTTCGACTTTAAAATATCATCTTAGGAAAATGACTGAGAGTGTTTCTGATAAATAAGGTTGAATATGGAAAGATGTGCCATCGCGTATTGTCACAAAATACAGCAGCTTCTAGAGGAGCTATTGAGGAGTAGTACTTCCTTTATGATATCGGAGAGGACACGCTGAATATTGGCCACTAATCACCGTTAATGCTTCCGGAAGCTCTCTGAATATATTTGCTTAAAAGCTCTCAGGGAGACGAAGCCTACTTGCATGATGGTAGTCATCTAAAACGTTACATGAAAATAATGTTGTAATATTTACTCACAATTTTGTGCCGGCAGCTTATCTTCCATTTGTATTCTTATTTATATTTGTTAGATTGTAATAATTATGTGCTAGTTTTGAGAACGCCTTTTCAGTACTTAGTTTGTGAAAACTCAAATTGAATATCAGTACGCTTTGTTTACATTTCTTAAACTCGTTTGTTTCTGTCTGATCCATCTTGAATATCTTGTAATCGTGTGGTGAACTCTTGTGCATACTTAATATTGCAATTCGTATTTTTTGCTTTGTTGTACATTTTTGTGAATCACTGATGCGGTTTATTCATTTGCGATTCATATTGCTAAGCTGTGGATGAAGTACATTGCCGTGCTTTAAATTTGATGTATTAATAATTAAAAGAGAGAGAGAGAGAGAGAGAGAGAGAGAGAGAGAGAGAGAGAGAGAGAGAGAGAGACTATGTAATACATTTGTCTTTATATAAACTCAAATTATGCATGATATTATATTAACGTGTTAATTAAGTAATACGTATATAGTAATTTAGAATATTGTTTTATCAATATCCATTGCCGTGTTTAACAATTTAAATTAACAATCTCTAATATTCTCTTATTATTTATTTTGTATCAAGAAAAGAAGGGAAGATTTGTAACGTGAAAGGAAAATGCAAGCATGTATAAGAAGTGCATCAGGAATGAGTTCAAATTCAACGTCATTGTATGCGGTTTTGTTCAACGAATAATTACACGTTTAAACTTACAAAATAAATAGAACTATATAATAACAATGTAAAACGCGTAGTTGATGAACATTTGACTGAAACGTAAATGGAACATGAATATAACATAAACGATTCTTACAGAGAGTTGCAAATTGATATAACGTTTAAATGTACACTGATAGCGTAGTACTACTTTACAACTTTAATGGTCGCTCGGCATAAGAAGCCGCGAGTAAAAGACAAAAGGCAATGAGACGATGAGCAACACAAGAGACAAAGCACAGCATTCGGAAAGAAATGTACGTATTTCTCTTTGCTTCCGACAGCGAAATTATTTTTGCACCCTTTTGATGTTAGATCTCTATTATTTAAAAAATTAATTTTTTCAGAGTTCTGTACAGATTTCCGATAGTTTCCGAATTCTTGATAATTTAGAAGCAGTTTTAATCATTAAAGGTCTGAAAATAAGATTAAAGACTTTATGTAGCCCTTTGACTTTTCAAAATATAATAAATCATTTTTTATTATAATTTTAAATAAATTTCATATAGTTCTGGATATATTTTAAAAATAGTCTTATTCAAGAAATTTAAAAAAAACGGAAATAAATACCTAATAAATACCTAATAAACTGGTAATAAAAAAAATAATAGCAATTTGAAAATACTGGTTTAATGTAATTTTCATATTGAGATTTTTTTATAGAACTTTGTGAGAGCCAGGACTTTCAACAGAATTTATAAAACTCTCTAAAATCTTTTTAATTTTACAATTACCAATTCAATTCACATCTATAGCTCGTAACATTTCCATTTAATTCTACAGACTTTTGTTATTAGGATTTTTGATCGAACTCTGCGGAGGCTATTCAAAATTTTCAATAAAATTCCCTGAACTCTTTAATAACTTTTCTTTTAATTTTGCAACTACCAAGTTTATATCTACAATTATCCGTCACTTTTTTATTTCAATTCTACAGATTTTTAAGATTAGGATTTTTTATCAAATCTGTCGAACTAAAATCGAGAAAGCTACAGGCGCTTATAGCTGTCGATTTTATAGTCTTAAAATAAAATTTTTTTTAAAAGTTCTAATAATTCTATTAAAAATTCTAGATATCTCCTTCGGAGTTCTATCAAAATTTTTATTAACAAAATCTGTAGAATTTATGTCAAAAAGTTACAGACGGCTGTAGATATCAACTTGATAAATGTAACATTAAACAAATTTTGGACAATTCTGTGAATTCTAATGACAGTTATAGACTTCGCAGAGTTCCATAAAAAATCTTAATAAGAAAATTGCATTAATTATTATTTTTCAAGTTGCATCTATTTTTTAGGTATTCAATCTCATTTCTATAGGTGTTAAATCCATTATTTTTTTTACTTTCTTAAATGGAACTATTTCTATTATAAAATATATTCTAGAACCTAATATGAAATGTATTCAAAACTCTATTTAAAAAATGATCATATATTTCGAAAACAGGGCTGCGTGAAGTTAACCCCTTTTATCTTTGAATCGTATGCTTTCAATGGCAAAAACTATTTCTTAAATCTATCAAGAACTTTAGAACTATATTAGAAATCTACATAAAACTTCAAAAAAAAGTTAATTTTTTAAATAATGAAGCTAGCTTTACGGGAGTTATTTTTGTTGATTCCACGGAGTTTTTAAAATTGTAGCTAAAAATTTCACGTTTGTTAATCTCACTGTTATCCAGAGCAAAATGAATCGTGGCGGATACGTTTATTTAATTATTTCTAGAATGTACGCGCTTTCATTTTCTCTCTCTCTCTCTCTCTCTCTCTCTCTCTCTGTCTCTCTCTCTTCTTCTCTTTCTCTTTCTCCATTCACTCATTCACTCAGTCGGGGAAACGGAAATATCGACTCTTGGATAATAATTAAAGTACGGTACATATCGATTCGTACAAGCGCGGTAGTCGCGTCGGTTACTTGCTCGGATTATCTCTCTCCCTTTCCATAATTAATCGAGATGTACTCGTGTGAGCATAAACGATTTATGAATTGTAAACGAAAGGTCAAGAGTCGAGCGCGAGATAATCAGTATGTAAATAATTAACGCACATGCAAAAAACATGACAAGGAGCATTCACCACTAATCAATATCCCTTAATAAAATTCCTAATATGACATAGCTCGTTAAAATTTCAGTATGTTTTCTTGCAGCGTGAGAAATTCTGTTGCTGCTCGCGTTTGGGAAATATGATTGACGGACGATTCTTTCGAACATACATTTACCAAGAAGATCAAGACATTCTGTGAATAAGGGATATACGAGTATAGTTAAAATCGAGCAGCACGATAAGTTGGCAGATCTGAGAGATATATATGTTTGGGAAATGCGGACTGAGGAATAGTTCTGGGTAAAGAGACATACTACTGCTTCTTTTAGATATAAATTATATAAAAATTATATTTAAACTTAATACATAGGTAAGTATAGTGTAATATTAATTAAAAAACACCTCTCTTGTTTCTCAATCTTTCTAAACATCTCAATGAATCTGAATTTTTCTCTCTCAGATCAACTCTAGCCTTTTCTAGTTTGTCGCTCTATTAGCGCCAACCTCTAGAGAGCCACCTTTTTTCTTTGCTTCCATATCGTTATTGGCTGCATTCTATCTTATTTTCTCGCGTTCCTTATTCACGTTTAATTCGAAATTAAATTTGACTTCCCACACTTGGCCTTCCTACGAATCATCCGACTCAGATGATAGTTTGAAATCCGTTTAACACTTGAGGTATTTGACACAAATAGTACTCTAAGACTTTCCTGAACTTTTTCTCGTCATCATGTCATAAGTGTCATTATTTGATTTGAATAACTATATTATTCTATAAGGTTCTAGATATTTTGGTTTAAATGTAAGTCTTGATCCAAGTTGCTTTCGCTCCACAGTGATTAAATCTCCGACTCAATATTGATGGGACTTTCTCATCGAAGTTTATTAAAGTTTCTCCGATTTTGTCTTGAACTTTTATGATCTATGCTTGAGCCTCTTCTCATATACGATAGTGTCTTTCTCCGACTTGAACTGCTTCATTGCATCGTCCTGCAAGAGTTCGAATATCTTATAATTTGTCTTGTACGTATTCGTACATCAATTAAAGACTTAAATGGAGTCTATTTAATATTTCCTTGATAAATACGTAGAGTTGATAACTCTTTGTACAAAGAGATATGTTGATCGACCATTTCATGAGGCTACTTATATACAACTTGGGTAGAACATTTACTACAACAGCATTGATTCTCTCTACTTGTCCATTTGTACGATAGACCTGCCATGATAAACTTCAGTTCGATATCAAAAGACAGGTCTCGCACCAAATGTAATTAGCACGAGACCGCACTATATCTTTATGCGAGTCGGCGAATTGCAAGCATCCGGGATTATTAGATCTCTCAATAAACGGCTGAATCGATCAACTTCTGAGTAGTCTCAATTGACAATTTAGCTTTAAATTATATAATCCCTGGTGAAAAAATTTCGCTGAAATTATTCTACATTTTGGAATAAAACTATTTTTATTTTCTATATACCCTACTAACGGAGATATCGCGATGCAAAATCCGAAACTCAAAATTTCACATCAAGATATATCATCATCATCATCATCATCGCCCTCGGAAATGCTGTCCGTTTCACATTTTAAACAGCAGATGGCATTAGCTGCGTTCAGCAAAGAAAGCAGCTTTGCAAATGTAAAATTCTTCAATAAGATTGATTCTTGCTAATATTCTTGAGGCTTCCACGGATACTTTCTATATAAAGATTATGCGTTTCGCGGATTTTCTCCGTGTCTAGATCCATTCTTAGAATGCCAACGTTGACAGCCATTAACGTATTATATTCGCTGTGTTATTACACATTTATGAAGTAATTTAGGTAGGAATACACGATTGGAGATAAGCGGATAAGAACGAATAAATGAAAATACGAGTAAGTAGAATGATAAGTATGGATATAAGTAGGGATAAACACAATAATTTTGAATTAAAAAATTAAATTGTTATAAGTTAAATAACACTTAAATAAATTTCATTATCAAATAATTAAATTTTATCTTAAAAATAAATGATATTGATAGGTGGAAAAGAGATGGTTGTTTTTAGGTGTAAAAAAGATGTTAAATTTGAATAAAAGGCTATTTTATTATTAATTTAAGTTATTATTAACGTAATACTCTAGATTAGAGGACTCCCCTTCAATGACCTTGACATATATTGTCATTATATAAAACAAAAATTTCCTACTTTAAAATATATTTTACGACTGTCTATGCGAAGCGACTTTTACTTCACCTCCCCCCTTGTTTAGGGGCGTATGACTTCCACACGGAAGCGACTTCCACTCCACTTCCCCCCTCTCCCTGTTTAGGGGCGCATTAGAGAGAGGGTCCCCTAATCTGGAGTATTACCATTATTAATGTAAAAATTATTATTATTACTAATACTGAAGACAAATATATGTGTAAAATACAAAAAATATGTAGAAAACGTTACTCTTCGCCACTGCAATCTCAGTACACATATAGAGTCTGTGTTTATCACACATGAGCACGACGGACATTATTCCCTTATTTTTTTTAATCCTTATTTGAAGCACATAATCCACATCTTGCTTATTTTTGCAATTTAATGAAGAAATATGAATCATAAATTTTTTTAACAAACGACGAGTTGGTCACACTTGCTGATCTTTGACCCGAAAAAAAAACTTTTTGCACGAATATCTGTTAAACGCATACTAACACGGTCCGATTAAAAAGCTAAGCATCTCTCTCGACAGTTAAAGCTTCAAATTTCCAATAGATAGCAGGGGGGTAGGGTACGCTATAATATAGGAACACTACTTTTAAAGGAAAGTTTTGAAATCCATTGTCAAAGATAATGCTCGGATTATTTTGACCCGTGGTGATCATGAAAAGTTAATATAAAAAAAGTAAATCTAAACGAAAGTATACGTTTGTATAATGTACGGTCGTCACGAAAAAGAAGTTTTTTTGGTGTAACGGCTCATTAAAACGATAATGATTCATTGAAACAAAAATCGATGATTTTAGCATGTTAAAGGTTCGAGGTACACATAGTTTGGATAAAATAGCTCATCTACTACAGAAAATTCATTTGGAATTTGATTTATTGTTAGATTTCAAGAAAATAGTTGCGACTATTAACAATGCTAGTGATTTCGTTAAAGCTTTTCGTCAATTTGGAGTGAAACTTAATCATTTCAGTTGCGATACTGAAATTTCTAAAGATGAGTAACAGATGATGACGATTATGAAGAAAATGACTACGAGGAAGAATTTAAACACATTCCAATCAGTAAGAATTGATCGTATTATATATACGTATTATATATACGTATATTCTCAGCAGTGACAAGTAACGTGTTACTAGTAAGTAACGCGTAATAGTGACAAGTTACTTTTTAAAGTGACTTTTTCATAATTAAGCCTTCGCATAATTTTAGCGTTTGGAGTTATCGGTACAGTAAAAAATTGCAACGGCATTATCAAATCATTATTATAAAAAGTAACAGCGTTACTATATCTACAATCATTGTATATATGGTATTGTATGCATAGTTATATATAAATATTATTTTTAAATCTTTGACAAATCCGTTTTATCAATTTTGAATATATTGGATATTTGGGTGTAAGGTTGTATTACAATCCTTTTATTTTTATTGGTGTTAATATGACTCAAGAATTACGAATTCCTGTATAAATCTAAAACTTTTTAGAATTTTGATTCACCACTCATATTTTGAAAATTTGTAAATTTTGATTTCAAATTTAGAATTAATGATCCTAAAAATCAAGTTTTAAAGTATTATATATTATACTAGCGAAATTTGTTACTATATATATGTAGTTTTACACAGAATAAAAATTTGTTGAACTTTGAGTTGCCGTATTGAATCAACCGTTCAAATTTTTTAATTTTTAGATTCGAAATCATTAATCATTCGAAACAATTAGCGATTCAGAATAATATCAGGCTTATTGCAAAGAAATTTAAGTGAAAGGAATATTTTTTTGTTATTTTCAAGACATATATTGTAACATATATGTGTGCGTGTACTTTAAAGGTTAAATGAAAATATTCCATTCCACTCTATATCAGCACTTTTACTTACCATTAATGGCAATGTCTTGTGATACAGGATTACGTTTGTTGCTGTATTCATCCGTTCACTTCTCATCATGTTTCTCCCTCCTTTACCAATGTCCGCGATGTAGATGGAACAGATGAAAACGGCAACGAAGAATAAACTGGCTGTAGAAATGTTACTATGTTAATGGCAATATACTACACTAAGTTCAGAGATCGAGGGAGAGAGATAGGAAAGCAGTAAAGAGTTTTTAGGAGAAAAAGAGGAAAATTTTGTTATGTGCTTGCATAGCCGTGCCAAGCTGGTAAGTAAATTAAGTATGCCGGCACGATTCCGTTCGTCATCTGCCAAAGAAGATTATATCGCTTCGGGAAAGAAAAAAAGCGGAGATGACGACGCCATTACATTTAAGAATTTAAATCTAAATCTTAATTGAAATCTTAATTTTCAGGATGTATCAATTAATTCTTGAAATTTATTTTTTATTGGTCTGTCGAATATTGGTATAATATGAACTGTATTAAAATTAATGTATTAAAATCCTTTTTCTTTATTATTCGCTTAAACCATTAAATTTTTATATTAATTTTCAATTCTCCAAAAGCAGAAAGTAAACATAAGATAACATTGAAAGGCAAGAAATATTTGTTAAATAAGGAAATTTTTTATTAAGATGGATAATAGGAAGGCGTTTTTTAACTTTCTTCTTTGAACACAGCAGGATGATACCGTTTTAAATAATAAATTTTAAGCTAAAAGAAAATATCGAAATCTGTTGCACAAGAAGCAATCGTAATATTTGTGACAGCCGTGGTTTATGATTGATATCAAGTAATTATTGTAATATCCAAAAAGAACAGATTGTATATTCTGTGAAAGTTTACATTATTAATGAGGATCCATACAGCACAGAAGCTTGTTGCAACATTTCCAATATTACTGCAATATTGCTGGAATGATTTGAACTGTACAGATAAGGTTGTTAATTTTCACCTAAAGAATATCGCCAGCACTAGCAGCTCTCGTGGTCCTCGTTGCTGGTCCCATCTGATTGTCCGAGTTTGCCGTTGGCCTACAATAGATAATCTTTCGGAAGGCTTTTCGGAAGTGATCGCTCAAGAAGGCGTACAGGAAGGGATTAATACAGCTGTTGGTGTAGGCTAGGATATGACTGACTATCTGCACCATTATCGTTGCCGTAGTAAGTGGATACATGTCCAGGGACTTAAGCACCAGTATCATCTGCAACGTGATGTTGCGGATGTGATATTGTGGATAATAGGGTAACAAAAAAGAAGAAAAATCGTCTGTTCCGAACAGGTCTCTTTACCTGTATAGGACACCAGCAAAAGGCGAAGACGACGACGACGATGACGACGAGTCTGGTAACCCGTCTTCTTCCGCGTCGGTTCTCGGCACTGGTGCGCACACCTCGCCACAACCTGGCCAACATGAACATGTAGAAAACGCATATCAACACCAGGGGCATCACGTAGCTTGATAGGAAGAAGGGCACCTGGTAGGAAGTCCAGTCGTACTGATCGAGAATTCGGCAGGCTGTTAAATTTTGTCCTTGGAAAATGTAGTGAATCTACGAATACACGATGCATTATAGAACAACATTTGAATTTATAACGTTGAAACATTGCAGTTGGGATGCAGTTCACGGCATGCTTACCTCGCCATGGATCACGAAGGCAGGGATGGACATGGTTAAAATCATTACCCACAAAATACAGATCGCGTGTATGGCATGAGTCTCCGTTCTCCACGACATAGAGGCGATTGGGTGCACGACTGCTAGATATCTGCAAGCAATTCCCTATCTTAACGTGACTTATTTCCGATAGAGTATTATATAATAATTAGCTTGAATAATTAACAGCGGAAGTTAAATTTTGATTTTAGCAAAGTTTTTTAAAAGATGATAATTTAAGAGACGCACAAAATAAAAAATGTCTTCTATCACTCCGTTTTTTTTAATTTAACGTAAAGTTATACTGAAAATCAGTTTGCAAATTAATTTAAACGTGGCACTTAACTCTCGATGTTTTATTTTTAAACTATATCCAAGTTAATCCATGTTCCGAATACTAGCATTTAAATATCAATTAACTTAAAAGTAATTCCTGCTTCTTCCTTCGTATTCGTCTTGAAAAAAAAAGTTAAGAAAAAGACGTTAAAAGGCCCCTTTACCACATAATTGATATTTAGTGTTGTTCTAACTTAAAATAGGAAATGCAGAAAATTGATCAAGAAAGATCGATTAACTGCTTGCACGTGAATTTTTAACTTGATATCGACGAGCAAGACATTAATAAGATTGTAACTTAAATGGAAAATAGCTATGGGTTTAATCTTAGAATTTCAAAGTATTTCTTAATGAAATACTTTTCTTTTATTCGTTCCCATTTAGATAATGTATCGTTAATTAATTATGAATCTGGTATCATTATTCACAACGTGCATTTTATATTATTCATCAATGGAGAGTTTCTAAAGATTGCCGAATGATCACGAAATGCCAGAATGCGCCGAGATAGGATCACTCAGAGCGGGTGTTTTCTTTTACTGCGCGCGCTTGTCCATTGCCAATAGGTCTGGTCTTTTTAACTAAAGTTCTTGCACAGTTTATTTTTTCTCCTTTTCTTTTCACGTTGGAGAGAAAAAAAGAAAAGATGAACTGTGCAAGAAGTTCAGCTAAAGAACAGACCTAATGCCACGTAATGAACAACTTCCCACGCCTAGCAACGTACGAGACTCGTATGTACAAGACCGAAAGGATACGTGATCTTTATAATAATATAATGTTTCATTAACTATTGAGAAAATGATTCTTTTATTCCGTTCTATCTGCATACAAGCGCTTTATCAATAATTAGAATATACCTTACATGCAAAATATCCGTTAATTATTGACAAATCGCTTGTTTGCAAGTAGAGCCGACTAAACTGTCGAAAAATCTCGTATCATTTTAATATTTTCATAATAGTTGACGAGAAGTTCATTACTAAATATCGTCAAATGAGCGCGTATCTGTCTGGGCTATCGCCAGATGCAAGTACGGGATTATTCTTGTCATGCGGCAAAGACCACACACGAACGGTATGTGCAAGGTGCTGGAAGCTAGATCCTTTGATTGTGAGTTGATTGCAGGATTGGAAAGTAACTAATTACTTCTAACTAACGAGGGGAGATCCAGATATGTAACTTTAGAATTTTGAAAAATTTGATATTAAGACAAAGTTTGATGTTGTAAAATGTAATATGTAACATTTAAGAGCCAATGAGTCAAAGGATCAAAGTTAAAAATTTTAAAGTTTGAAATAGCTGCAAACGTGACGGATATCATAGTAAACGGCTGGTCATTATCGTGTATTCAAGACAAACTAAGTGATATTTTATTTTATTTTTTTATTCTTCTTTTCCCCTTTGATCTTTTTAAATGATATTTTTCTTATTTTGTTTCTATTTTTTATGATAAAGGTTTATAGAGAGAGCTAATTCTTATGAAAATAAATATTTTTGAAACATTAATTTTATTAGTGGTGAGGTATCATCTCATTGTAGAATTTAACCATTGGATTTAACAAGCAATGTGAGCGACATAATCATTTCTTCCCCATTTGGAGTTAAGAAATAAATAAAAGAATTATTTTTCTATTCACACACACATTTCTTGAAGAACCTTCAATTTTTCGAAGCCTTTATTTTAGAAATTATATATATTGCGTAAAATAAAAATTTATAAATAACTTTTTTACTCTTTCTCTCTCAATTTCTCAAAAACTTTTTATTACAATTAAAACACTATAATAGATCTATACAGATATTGGTGCGTAATGTATATTTATTATTATGTATATATTCATCATTGATTAAATTACAATTTATTATAATACTCAAAATTTTCCCAAAAGTTTCCCAAAATTTTGATACTTCTCCGTGCAATTGTTAATATTATAAGTTTTTAAGTGAAGAACTCACTAATAAAGTTATTTAAGATTATCTGGTCACAATATAAAACAATTATATATCGATAAAATTATAGGCAATTTTATTAATCGATCTAGAGATTCTTCCTTTCATCATAATGATAAAGATATCAATATGAGTTCCAAAGGTCGATTATAAACAGTGAATAATTGGTAAACCGACTATTGTGCACATCTTTTAATAAATTAACATTGCATATCGCGTAGGATTTATTATGGCATTCTAATTATTTTCGATTATTTTATGGCATTCTATTATATTAGATTAATTTTTTGAGCCGATACTTACACATTCTTATTATTAATTTTTTGTCATAATATGAATTGAATTGTGAATTTTAGAACACCCGGTATACTCATTCTTATTGATAGTTATTGTCTGCACACAAATGTACCTAGGTGCCTCATCTGAACTTTATTTGCAATTTAATTCTCCAAAATATACTGTTTTTTAATATTATAAATAATTGTCTATTAATATTAGTAAGGTACATTATTTATAATAAAGTATTTTGGAAGTACGAGGTCTGTTCAAAAAGTATCGCGAATTTTGTGTTTTTTCAAAAATTATTTATTTATTCATGAATATCTATTTTGTCCCCTTCAAAGTAATCCCCATCAGATATTATACACTTGTACCAACGTTTTTTCCAATCCTCGAAGCACTTCAAAAAATTATTTTTTGTGATCTTGTTCAGCTCCTCCTTCGATGCCGTCTTTATCTCCTCAATCGTAGCGTAGCGTCGTCCTTTCATGGGCCTCTTCAGTTTCGGGAACAAGAAAAAGTCACAGGGGGCCAGATCTG
>NW_017304269.1:1044-6876 GCF_001594115.1 Trachymyrmex septentrionalis | reverse complement strand
CGGAATGCGTCCGCGCACTTAATTTTGTTTTTCACACAAAATTTGATACAGATTCTTTGATCCATTTTTTGGAATAGGCAAAAATCGAAGACGAGCCAAAACACGTGCAAGCAAAGCAGCTGTCAAAAATTAACTGAACATTCAAAATGGCCGAACTTGTCGGCATAAGTGAGAGACATGAGTACCACAAAAAATCGAAAATCGAATATACGTAACCCGCGGAAATTCAAAATTCGCGATACTTTTTGAACAGACCTCGTATGTTAGTTCTATCAGAGCTCAATATCACAAAAAATGATCTTGATATACTAACCTGTCGAGACTCATCAGTATCAGGGTGTAAACGCTAGCGTAAGCCGTGACAATAATCATATACTGAACGATCTTGCACCAGACGTTGCCAAACGGCCAGTATGGTAGCACGAAGTCGGTAGCCGTAAACGGTATACAAAACATAACGAATAACAGATCAGCTACGGCGAGGTTGATGATTAGGATGTTCGTGGTCGACCTCATTCCAGGATTCGCCGCCACCACCACGACCACCAGCAAATTCCCGACCAGACCGAGAATTCCAATTATTCCGAAGAATAATGGTACCACCACCACTAGAATTCTATGCACGAATTCGTATTCAAATCCATGGTAATAGTTTCTGCAGGTCTCTACATCGTCGTCGAATGAAGTAAACTGCGTACTGCAGTTAAGCGTATCGCTCGTGTTTGCCACTTCCAGGTTCATATTCTAATCAAGGTCGATCTGCGATCTGTGATTAAATTAACATGTGCGATCTCTTTGTAATTGCATCACGGTAAACTTGTTAAGTCGAGTTGGATGAAATAGGAACTCTGCGTAGCATATACATTATAGTGATAATAAAATGGATCGAAAATAGAAGCGAGAATATCCTTTCTTCCAGCAAAGTCTATTCGCTACTAAAGGTTAGCTACTAAACGATGCACTAGCAAATCGTCAATTGTAGACATTCACTAGCAACAGTGTTTATAATTGACGATTCACCGATACATCGTTTTTTTTACGGCATCATCCTTCATTTTAAATCTTTTTTCAAATTTGAAGAATTGACAAATTTGAAGAAATTTCAAGGATTGACAAATTTCGGAATGATAAATTTTAGATGCCAGCTGTATTACTTTTTATACGTTTGAAGAGGATCTTAGTGCTTAAATATTTCTGTGAGAATTTATATATTGTACATCTGATTCTGATATAAACTGTGCTGAAATCTTTTCTCTTGATCTTGAAACACATTTATAAACAAAACCAGAGTAATAATATCACTTATTAAATTGACAAGCAATTTAATAATTTTTTTTTATAATAAACATCTTTACGAGAATATTAATAATAATACGTTAATGAGAATCTAAATCTATGAATAATTTTATTGCAAAAAATATTGCCTCAGCAGGGTTTAAATCTCAGGGGTTACCTGGAACTCTCGACTTTCTGGAACAGACATCATACTAATTCGACCATCGAGGCTTCGGCAATATTTGTTGTAATAACCAATATCTAGTAAGCAAACGTCATATTTCATGGGCACACGTAATAAACGATATACTAACGAATTTGAACTTTGGATCATTAACATATTAATATTTTTATAAAGATGCTTATTAGGATTAAAAAATTGCTTGTCAATTTAATATTACTACTGTGGTTCTGCTCACAATACATTTTAAGATCGAAAAAGATTTCAGCACGCAGTTTATAGAATCAGATAAGTACCTATATAAATTTACACAGAATTATATTTAAGCACTAAAGATCCGCTTTGACTCCGAGTTTTCTTATTTAATTAGATTTATTCTTATCGATTCGTATAATTGTTATTATATTGTAAATCATAATATTAATTTGATTTATTGGTTCAACTGCATATAAGGACATAAAAGATATCTGCATATATAATTTAAATCGTAAATTTTGTAACATTTGTTTACCGCCGCATAGAGTTAAACTTGCGAACTGACGTTTATGCAAATCACACTGTTCAATTCGTCTGGAAATGTGGTGATAAGTTTTTATCAGTAAATCGTTTACTCGAATAGATTAATTATTAAAAATACGTCTAATAAAAATAGAATAACGCAAAAGCGTTGAATAATCTATAGTTTTCTAAAGGAGCTTTCAAAATATAGCTTGTATAATTATATTGTGATTTTAGTTCAACATGTTAGCACATACTTAAAAAAATATAAAAACAGATTTAAAAAGGCTCGGCAGATTAAAAAATTAAGAAACAATAAACCAAGCGCAGGAAGTTTATGCTAGTAAAATTATTTCTCGTAAAATTAAAATTAATAATCTCAAAAGTTTTGTTTTTACATTAAGCCATCTTCATTGAAAGCAAAATTGATACAGTATAGTAAAGAACACTCTGTAAATCATGTAAAAAAATCTATGATTAATTATCGTTGCTTGCAAATAAAACTTACAGTAATGTAAAATCAAAATTTGGCAATGCTGCAATTAATAATTGTCGATTGTAGGTCAAATAAACGCACTAACACAATTAACAGATGATGTGAAGTACAATGGTGTAAAGTTAGTGAAAATTTTAATAATTTTTTCCGATCAATTGTACAAAAATGTACGAAATGCTACTATAGAGTGTAATCAATAAAGAGAAAGATAATTTCACGTAAATTGCACTTTAGATAAAGTTTGATACAATAAATGATAGAATCACAGAAAACATCCGCGTATCATCGCGCACCGCGCTGAACTGCCGTTCTGGGGGTGGTTTTGTACTGCGAATTTCCGATGGTCGGCAGTGTGGCGCGGCTATAGGATTGGAAGGGGCGTGAACCACAGCGGCGGAGGAAATATGAAGTGCCATCTGCTTAGTACGTCAATGTTCCGAAATAATGATTATCTACAAAAGAATATAACGCGAAATAAAAAGATATTTATTCAAACAACTGATTTCAGTTTTTGGAAAACCAGAATGGACTGAGAAACGATTATATCAGGAATTATTTTATGTTAAATAAAAATAAATTTTTCCTTTCTTGTGCTTAAAACTTTTTAATTATTTATTATTCATTTAATTTGTCATTAATTTTTTTCTCTATAATTCTTATTATTAAACATTTATTGTTAATTTATATTGATAAATTTGCTCTCTCTTCATCGTATATTAGATATGTTAATATATGCATATTGTATTAGCTTAGAGGAAAAGATGGTATTATGGCACTCCAGTTACATTTTACACAATAACTTCATTAACAATCAATATTTAATTTTAAAATTTGACAATTACATTCATTAAAATTGAATCAATTCTGGACTCAAAGTTACGAAATATTTATTATTTAGGATACTATTAATAAAAATGTGACAATATTGCATAATGACTCGAAGAAAAATATAGGTGGTAATGTGACCTCCCATAAAAATAGTCTTAAAATAATTCTGTTTAGAAAACAGTATTTGGTTACACAAAATTAACAAAAAAGTAAAACATTTTGCAAATGAATGTAATATATATTCACATAACTTTTGCATATAAGCTGCTCGGTACTAAAAATTTCAGTACTAAAAAGAGTACATGTAATATAAATTATAGATTACCAATAGAGCTACAATTGATTATAAAATAATTATTTTGATATGAAAACCTCAAAAAAGAAGTCATGAGTAATCAATACCCATAGAGAACCACATTAGCAAAATGCCATGCTATTATTTAAATTTTCATAACTCAAAATATATACAGTGAAATAAAATGTTAAATAACAAATAACATATTCAAGAATACATATATTCATGTGATAATATGTTCAAGTTTAAGAAAAATGAGGAAGTGGTGTAATTAAATGTACTCCGGAGAAATGTTTTGAAATACTTGAAAGTAAAAATGCATTATAATAATTGCTGGCTATATTGAGTGTTGGTAAATTAGCGTCGTGATGTAACGGCGAATTTCTGAAATAATCCCAAAAGTAATTATTAGGACTTGCTATATAAAGCGGAGATATTAAGGGAGGTCAGAATATGTATACATTGATCATATGATACCACTTTCTCCTCTATCTTTTAATAAATTTTTAATTTATTAAATATTATTTTAAAGTTTTTCATATTATTTTGTTAATTAGATTGATTAAATACTTTCTTAATTGTACTTTCGTAATGGAATCAATAAATAACACTCAAATATACATTGTTAAAATTATAGAAACTGAGGCATAATAAAACCACGAAGTGTAATGGAGTATAATCAATAACTTTTTACAAAGATAATATCATGTAATGCAATTAATTATTCTTTAAAAATATTATTATTAAAGAATAATTATTCTTCCTATTCCAACCTAAATAATGGCGGCTTTGATTCTCTCAGAGCTAAAAATTAAAACCCAAATGCTCTGTTTTATCTAAGCCTGCCGTTGTTCAGGGAGAACGTTGCGTTGCTCATAGTAGCGGTTGAAAGAAGAAGAAAAAGAAGAAGAAAAAAAGAGGAAGGTTTGTTCGGTTTTTCGTTGCGTGGAAAGTATCGTTTGGTATCAATCGAGCCGATCGTCCTGGATGATATTTGCGCTTGCCGCGAAGAGCGACACTATATAATAAGTACATCCAGCATGGATATTGAGCGTCAGCATCTTTGATGTAGGGGTCCCAGGTCACATGATTCGCCGCCATGATGTGAGTTGGCGCTTATAAATTTGAGTTTTTATGAAGCTATAGAATGATTTTTCTAAAAAAAAAAATAGAATTCTGTCGTGTCATGAAAATTGTTTATAGTGATTATATTTTTAAATTAGAATTAGATAATAATATAATGTTAACGAACTTATTATATAAAGATAATATTCACATTAATAATAATAATATTAAACAATGAGTAAATTAAAAATAATAATAGATTAAATACTTTACAGAAATTGTAATTAAATAATTGTATATGAAAAAATAATATATTATATTAAAGTTGTAATTAAATGTGAAGTTGTTGAATTTAATAATATACGTACACAAATGCATTCTTTATTACGAGAAAACTTTATCGTATACAAATATGTATAACAGTACACAATATAGCGTCTCCAAAAACAATTTGATTTAATTTTTTTTAGTAAAACTACATGTAGCACGATTAAATGAACCATCGATTTATTATCTCCAGCCTTGAAAATGTGGATACTCTAAGAAAAGTGAACGCTGCTACGTAGTTTACATCCACTTTGTCAGAGGGCAGTAGAGCACGGTAGCATTTTGCGGTTTTTAGCCGTTATGCTCCTATAGAGGTTCCTCTCT
This sequence comes from Trachymyrmex septentrionalis, assembly GCF_001594115.1. Lineage (NCBI taxonomy): Eukaryota > Metazoa > Arthropoda > Insecta > Hymenoptera > Formicidae > Trachymyrmex > Trachymyrmex septentrionalis. The sequence continues at coordinate 1,587 of NW_017304269.1, read as the reverse complement.
CTCTCTCTGGACAGGATATTCAAGCACAGAGAGAAATCTGAAAGAGGCTATGTCGGTTTTTCCCTGTTACTGTCGAAATGATTTATACACTACTGCCAGTATATCCATTTTCAATTTGAGAAATACGTGACTATACATTTTCTGACACTATAGATAAAATTGTATCGTCGAAAGTAGATGTAGTTCGTCTTTGTAATAAATCCTCAGGACAGAACGTGCTGACTACATCCATAGAAGGGATAGTTTAATAGGTTTCAACGAAAAAATTGTAATTACGCATCTTCTACACATATAAATAAAAATTGTTGAATTTAATAAACAAAATTGAAAATTCAAACAAGCTAATTTAGTGAATTTAGTCATATGATATTTTATAAAATTACGAAGTTATGTTCCTTTATGCAATTTTCAGTCCGTTTTTCCCAAACATTATTACTATAATATAACTTTTCTGGTATTTTAAAATAAAACGAAAGCGAGGTTGAGAAACACATTCTAGACACATAAATATTCAACAAACTTTTAAAAAATTAAAAATTTTTA
>NW_017304269.1:661-944 GCF_001594115.1 Trachymyrmex septentrionalis | reverse complement strand
TTAATTTTTTTTTTTTTTTTTTTTTTTTTTTTTTTTTTTTTTTTTTTTTTTAATTGATATTCAGAGACTCACATCACCCCTCGACACCCTTGCCCGGCGCCTAAAACGAGTGTAACTAGATAGTATGCGCTCGGACAGAATACGCTCAACTGACTTCCTACCACCAGTTCGAATGTAAAAGTGACCCTCCTACCTCACAGCCCAGCCACAACTGTCTTGAATTTGAACTACAGCCTTTCTCCGTTCGAACTACGAAGCTCGTCCGATGTGACATTATCCACCG
>NW_017304269.1:0-561 GCF_001594115.1 Trachymyrmex septentrionalis | reverse complement strand
TCCAATGTATGTCGACCAGAACTCCTACACCTTCTTTATCAACCCACCTCCTGCTTCAGACCTACGCGCACCCCATTCCTCAACCTCCCCACGGGCGACCACCACCACCATTCCAGCTCGAGTTTTCGAACCCAAGTTCCCAAAACAAGGTCCTCCCCTCCAACTCCCCGGATTCCTAAAAAAAAGGTCATCAGATTTGACGCATGTGGGTCTTCCAAAAAGACCAACACATCCTAGACCCGACCCGACCCTCCGGGTCGGGAAGACCCCCCCTCATACCGACGACCTTTTTTTTTTTTTTTTTTTTTAGAAACCAAAATCATATTTCATCCGTCGAACTATTCCAAGACTCAAACTATTCAGCTTCGTTCACCTTAGTTCGCCCTTCACCTTCCTTCAAGTCAAGGTCAAATCAACTCAAGTCGAGTTGGGTTGGGTTAGGTTGGGTCGGTTGAGTTGGGTTGGGTTGGGTTGGGATGGGTTCGGTTGGGTTCGGTTGGGTTCGGTTGGGTTAGGTTGGGTTCGGTTGGGTTAGGTTAGGTTAGGTTAGGTTAGGTTAGG
>NW_017304268.1:0-827 GCF_001594115.1 Trachymyrmex septentrionalis | reverse complement strand
GTAAACATTTTTAAATGTATTTCCGGTCTCTATACGATAATATTTAATCTTATATTATATTACTTATCCTTTTATTTAATAATATTTTTAATTAAAACCATTAAAGAAGTCTTAAATTCACAATTATAAGCAAATACACAATTATAAAATGTTTTTATAAAAGGCTTTCAATACCGTTAATCATGACCTATTTTTACTCGAGCTATGCATTCTCACTCATTCGGCTCTCTCGCTAATGCTCGTTCTTTACAAATCGCACGCAGCAGAAAAGTCCTGAAATATAATTCTTTTCCTCTTTTCTCTTCTTTTCATGTTGTTTTTTTTCTGGAGTACCTTAGGGTTCCATTCACGGAATTTTACTTTTGAATGTTTTTATCTTTGATTTGTCTAATGTTTTTCTATCTCCTGAGTTTTTCATGCATGCAGACGTAATTCTTTTCAAATTTATTTCACCCACTCGATGCTTTTGCAGCCTGTTCTGCTTTGAATAAAGATCTAAAATTTATTGCCGAATGATCTACTAATAATTCACTGTATTTAAATCTCTCTAAATCATTCTTGCTAATTGTCGGTTTCTCAACATTATTATCTCATATTCAATCCTTCGATATTTCTCTTAACTCCGTTCCAATTCCTCGCTCCTTCTCTATTAAGATTCTTGGTGGATTCATGTTGATTCTTCATGGACATTCGAATCACACGTGCCCGTCAAGTGTCGAGCTGCGTACGCCCGTTTACTTTGTCCCCTTCGTCATATCCTTTCCTTGCTTTCCAAAACTCCTCTCTTCTCAATTACTCGTTATTTCATTATTTTACGATTACGCCGA
>NW_017304267.1:0-403 GCF_001594115.1 Trachymyrmex septentrionalis | reverse complement strand
AAAAAAAAACAATTGTCACAAAGGATCGCATATCGGGAACAATCACAAAATATATCTTAGTAAAGTTCAGAATTCATGTGATCAACAAAGACTCATTATCTTTAATCCGCACTACTAAACGCACATAATAATCGACACGTAATATCTGTCTTGCACATCTGCGTTCCGTCTTACTATATATATTTTAAATAGTTTTCATTCCTTTTTGGACACGCTAATTTATATTTCTTACACATGAATTCTGAACTTTACCAAGATATATTTTTAATTACATTTACATTTATTTTTTTTTAATACATTTGATTGTTCAACCGTTCGGAAACTACGTTTAATTCGACGTCAAGACTCACCCGATATGTGATTGTTCCCGATATGCGATCCTTTGTGACAATTGTTTTTTTTT
>NW_017304266.1:0-278 GCF_001594115.1 Trachymyrmex septentrionalis | reverse complement strand
AATCCGATTTAACATCTGACGGTTTAAGTCAAATGGGATTAAGTATTTTGCAAAAAAAAAATGAAGAAACCATATAAGATTGAGGATTCAGTGTCAGTGAACGCAGTGAATGCAGTGAACGCAGTGAACTTAGTGAACGCAATGAATATATTTAGAATAAAACTCAGTGAACGCAGTGAATATATTTAAAATAAAACTCAGTGAACGCAGTAAATATATTGTTAAAAGACGAAACGCAGGGAAACTTGAGAAATACACGGTGGATATACGAGAATGAA
>NW_017304265.1:0-458 GCF_001594115.1 Trachymyrmex septentrionalis | reverse complement strand
CGTAAAAAAGTTGTAAAGGTGAGACTCGACTCGAGATACTCGTATCCATAGTAACCCTTGCAGAAACGCTCGTAAAAGTCGTACAGAATCGCGCATCTGTTTTTATCAAAACCTAGATTCAAATCATCGTACGGATAACATTCCGTATTCAGGTAGAGTTTAGCATTAGTTAATTTGCAGTGGTCGAATCGACTTGTATCCTCTGACATGATATTTTTTCGACCTGTTTGCATAGCGAAAATGACGTAGCGCGGCTTCTCGAGCTGGCTAGCCGTCTTGATGGCCCACGAATGCTTGGTTGTGCTCTGCAAGAGCGGAAACTCGTACAGATCCCAAGAGCGAAAAGCCTTGCTCAGATATCGTCCGCTCTCCAAAGCGCGCAGCATAGACAGCTTATTTATCTCGCTCAATAACACGTGTGGCATTCGCAACTGTACTTTGAATAATTCGAGCGTCGG
>NW_017304264.1:0-481 GCF_001594115.1 Trachymyrmex septentrionalis | reverse complement strand
CTTCTTGTGTGATGTATTCTTTCACCAAAAGTAATTCTTCATTTTTTTTTAAATGAAAATCATGATTCATTTCTGCCACAAATTTCGCAATTATCTTTCCAATAATCTCTGCTCTTTCAGAAAGCATGGAATTTCCACTTTTTCAGCAAATTGTATTTTGTATAAAATTAAATCTAAAAATTTTCAGTGTATCAGTTATATATTGTTCTGACAACGACAAAGATGTTTTATCTGGCTTAACATCGATAATCGCATTTTCCACTCTGTTAGTATATACGATTTCATCATGAATATTTCTATCGTTTTTTATGCTAATACATTATATTAAAATATTTCTTCTAAGATAGTTCAGAAAATCGCTGCGCGCGCGAATGGGTCGAATACTTACTGAAGTGAACAACATTTCGACTGGTGCGCCGTCTATTAAAGTCATCATCCGAGATTCAGAATTATCCACTCAGATGTAATTTTATCATCAACA
>NW_017304263.1:0-522 GCF_001594115.1 Trachymyrmex septentrionalis | reverse complement strand
TAAATACAATTATATTAAATAAAAAATTAACATCTACAGTCTAATATGTCGAAATGAGATAACATTAGAAATATCATTCGTTCTTTTCAATTGTTAATGTTACCTCATTTCGACATATTAGACTGTAGATATTAATTTTTTATTTAATTAAATTGTATTTATACCGTGCTGATGAAGACTCTGTGAGTTGAAACGTTTGCGGAATTATTTTTATCTATTAACTATAATTAAATTATTTTTATTCTAACATTTCTTTTTGCTCATTTGTTGGTCGTTATCAGGATTTTCCCATAAGTTACTTGTCACGGAACACACAAGAACTTTTTAAATTAAATTAACGTTTTTTTCATTAAAATTTTTCTGTAAAAAAGATATTTTCATATAATACACAAATATAAGTGATATAATAATGATATAAATGCAACTGATAAGGAGTTTATTAGTCACAACGCAGGATTTTTTCGCGCAGTATCCCATTAAAAATTTGTCATGCATGAATATGTATAAACATATATAAATATG
>NW_017304262.1:0-1106 GCF_001594115.1 Trachymyrmex septentrionalis | reverse complement strand
CGGACGCACTTACGGAGAGAATCTTTCCTGATACTCCTCCACAATCCGATTCATTCCACCCAATTTCCCCCAGAAGAAGTCCATCTCCGACGAACTCTACGGACAGCGTGGAATTCTTAAAGGAAATTCCTCCAACCACACCCCGATCCTACTTCCGGATCTTAGAGAGTGACACCTTTGAGTCACTCATCACCCAATTCCCGCGGATTACTACCGCATTCCCTTAAGGAGCCTACACAATCGGCCCTCATTATTTCGATCCTGAAGAAATCCGTAATGCTATCACCGGCCAAACCTCAACATCCTGTATCCCCGTATTCCTCCCAAATTCCACCAATGCATTCTTAGTTCCAGTAGGATTCTTTTACAATCTTTTCCCTCCTTCCTCCGTTTCCATCCATGAAATATATTAAGCAAAACCTAGCCGATTCCCCCTCTAACACAGTATACATACAATGTATAGTCATTATAGAATAGATAATACTGTAGCCGTTATAGAACAGATAATACTGTTACGTCAGTAACTGTAGCAATGTACAGATTAGATATAATAAGTATTATTATATAACCGATTATCATACCACCGCGTGTTTTCTTTATCTATTAGTTAGCCACAATAAATAATGATACTAATTATTCCTCTCGCTCTCGTCATTTTATTTTTAAAGCCCGCCTAATAAAACCTTGTAATCATTAAATCTTGCTCTTTCAAAGCTCGCACGTGGTCCATTCCCGAGTTAAAGGGATTTCCCTGATTCGAAATTCGGACCGACGATCGCATCGCTCGTAGGAAACAGGTATCATAACGTCTTTACGAGACGTTGACCCATATTCCGAAGCGGGCAATAAAAAGGGTGCGCTCGCAGTGTTTGCTTCCGGGCAAATACCTGCGAGACTAGAGTCTGACCGTCCTTCCACGCTCCATCCTGTCTACTCCCTTCTCTCTCTAAATCCATTTTTTCGGAGTTTGGACGTAACAATGGGTTAAGAAAAATATTATTTTTGTAAGACAAAATTAAGAGACATAATTTTCTAATATATAACTAAAAAGTTTGTTCGTAATAATTTTGATTAATAGCGTCATCAGTTCAATCTCTGAAAGATGT
>NW_017304261.1:0-224 GCF_001594115.1 Trachymyrmex septentrionalis | reverse complement strand
TTTTAAAATACAATAATATTAAAATGCTGATGATTGATAAGTTTGCATTGACATTTCGCATTGATAATTTTTTTATAACATAGTGTTTTCATATAAATTTAAAGGATATTCACGGACAAGGCGCATAGATACGTATATGTGAACTAAAACGAGGACAATTTATAACCAGATTTATCTCTTTCTATTATACTGAGTCAACAATTTAATTATAGAAGTTTGTATAA
>NW_017304260.1:0-937 GCF_001594115.1 Trachymyrmex septentrionalis | reverse complement strand
TACAAATTTTCCGTATAAGATTTCCTTTATCAGACATTCACCGAATCACCTACACGTCGGAGACGCTGCCCCCCGTGACAACAAAAGCGACCGTCATAAGATTAGACCGGTTTTCATTCCCCCCACCCCCCTCTGTTCGTACTCTAGCCGCGCGACAAAGAATGCTGAAGTCCAAACCCCCACTCACCAATTTTCAAACCTCTATTTCGTCTAAGACCCTCTACTCCCACCCCCTCCAATCATCTTCTGGGTGAGTATAGGGCGAACCAATCAAATCTTGGGTGAGTACAGGGCGAACCAATCAAATCTTGGGTGAGTATAAGGCGAGCCAATCAGAACGCGCCATTTCGGCCGACTGACCCGTCTAGGCCACGCCCATGGCGCCAGAGGGAGACGTGGAGGGGGTTTGTTGTGACGCCCCATGGCTACCCATATACAATACTACTTAAAAGCTAATGTCACGAATTTACCGTTGTATCAGTAGAAAATTTATGATTGATCACAATAATGAGACAGAACTAACATATATTGCAACAATTTATCCAATCCTATCGTAACAATAAATGATTGTCGTTATTAAGCAAGAATTTGATATTAGCAGTCAATATAGACCGTGCACAAACGTTTAAAGAAATAAAGTATTCATTTTTATCTAAGGTATCGGTTGATCAACAATGTTGTCTTTTATATCTTTTATATCTTTTATACTAAAAAAGATATCATAACGTTTTTTTAACATTAAAGATATGCGAGGAATTTTTTGCAATTAGGATAAGGTGGTGTACGTCTGTATGCAAACATATTATTCGTTATAATACAATATATTCATTAGCCAGAAAAATTAACACTATATTTATAAAGATACGTAAAATTCCACATTGAATACATGGCCTAAACTCATTTTTGAAAAGAGAATGAGAACAGATAGACTTTATTG
>NW_017304259.1:0-289 GCF_001594115.1 Trachymyrmex septentrionalis | reverse complement strand
TATCATTCTATTGTAAAATCGCATTATAAAAGTCATAAAATAAATACTATATCTTTTTAATAAAATCCCGTCCGAGAGAGGACATATCATTATGCATACTATTTGGCAACGTCGCAGTGCATCTTAATCTTTAAATTTTATATCATTATGCATGCAATTTGGCAACGTCGCAATATATCAAAATTACATTCATGATGTTATCGCGAAATATGTCGTATTAATACATATATCGAATGTCCTTAAAAAAAATCTTTTATTACACTAACAAAGCTGTCGTATATCGGCGCTT
>NW_017304258.1:429820-430945 GCF_001594115.1 Trachymyrmex septentrionalis | reverse complement strand
GGGGATGCGTAAAGGCATTTCTCCTAGTAAAAAAAAAAAAAAAAGGTCAGATCAGGTCAGGTCAGGTCCCCCTCTTCGTGGGCCACCTTGTCGTGGTGAGGGGGCTTGCGGGGCACCCTAGGGTGCCCTTACCAAAAGCCCACAGTACCCCAGTCATGGGGTACGGGATGGAGACGGGTCGGTGGGGCCGCTCGGACGTTTTCCGAGGCAGGGTCCATCGGCCCGGACCGCAACCTCTTTCGCTGAGGACGTTATGACGTCGAAGGAGGAAGCCGAAAGGGGAGGGAAAGAGCGGCTGCTGCCACTTTTCCTCTTCCTGTAGCTCCGTAGAAATCGGTCGCCTGCGCTAACACAAAGGCCTCCAGTAGAAGGGGGGCGTGATGGAGGAGCGGGGGCTCCTCCATCACACTGTGTGCCCCCCCTCGAGTTAGGCTCGGCAGGTAGTGGGTGGGCCTTACCTGCCGGGCATGGGAAGGAGCTCCAACAGGAGCAACGGTTATAAACCGAGTGAATAGTTGGCGCCGGTGAGAGCGGGACGAAATGTCACCACTAATCCCCGCTCTCACCTTTCATCCTGGCGGTGGGAAGGCCCCCCTAGGAGTTTTAGTGGGTAGTGAGGGCATCTCATTAGTGCCCTCGAGCCCCACATACCCCTCCTTCCCCCCGGGAGGAGGGGATGCGTAAAGGCATTTCTCCTAGTAAAAAAAAAAAAAAAAAGGTTAGGTCAGGTCATATCAGGTCAGGTAAAGTCAGGTCCATGTCAGATCAAGTCAATGACTGTCAATCAACTGAGGAGGTCGAGAAATGCATTTTAGTCCCATGAATTTTTGACCGGTTTTTTGGAAATTTTGGAAATAATTCTGTCCCACATTATTGGAAAATCGTCCAAAAATAAAGTTGTCGATAAAATCCGAATGCTATAGATGCTATATCAAAAATAGGGTGTTTCCCCTTGCAAGTATTTGAAGTGTTCCGGACGCCGTAACCGGCCGGAACCTCTAAGCGCACCCAACACTTGGGCGCACTCTGTCCAGTCGCACACTATCTAGGTACATACTGTGTAGACGCACGACAAGGGGGTCTAGAGAGCGAAGCCCTCAGGTCGATGGGACGCGGACGGGGAAG
>NW_017304258.1:417171-426184 GCF_001594115.1 Trachymyrmex septentrionalis | reverse complement strand
TATTCACCAGACATTGCTCCTTCTGATTACTACCTATTTCGATCGATGGCGCATGGCCTGTCTGAGCAACACTTCACATCATATGAAGATACCAAAAATTGGGTCGATTCGTGGATAGCTTCAAAAGATGAAGCGTTTTTCCGACGCGGTATCCGTATGCTGCCAGAAAGATGGGAAAAAGTAGTGGCTAGCGATGGACAATACTTCGAATAAAACATTAGGTACCGTTCTTTCACAATAAATGCCGATTTTTTGATAAAAAACGGCGGAAACTTATTTATACTTCTAATATAAAATTAAAGGGCATAACTATGGCTCTTTTCGGGCGTCCCCTGTCCCAGTGCAGACCTCTGGCGCTTACCGGGACTCGGTGTCTGCTTGAAGTGCCAATGTCCACTGTGGGTCCACTACCCCATAAAGTCTCTTTGGAGGCTCGGTGGAGTGCCGGTAGGGGAAGATGACCCCGATTCGAAACGTCTGGTGATACGGCACCGTTAGTGGTGTTGTGCGAGATAGTCGTTATCGATAGATATAGGAAACGCTGCTATAGCATTTTTTTTTCTTTCCGAGCGGCGCTGTACGAGACATGATAAGCGTAAGCGAAGGGAAAACGCTTTTCCGATCATTGTAATGGCGGTGCCAAGGATAACGTGAATTTTTGATACAGCAAATATAATAAGTATATAAATAATAGACGTGGTTCTGTCTCTTGTTAATATCGCGAGATCTTTCCTAAGCGTGCAAACATTACAAGGGGCAGGTTCGCTCTCCGTCCGTTGCAATCGCAAGAAAAATCTCATTGCCATAGAATTAATTATCATACAGTACAATTGATTACAGATCATTATGAACAGAAAAGATATGCCGATCCACAAAATTCCAGCGGAGAAAAAGATAATGCCGGTGCAGGACCAGCCGTTACCATCAACTCAGCCGATTCAAACGATGAAGGTAGCGATGGAACCGCACACTGTCGAACCAAGCAATGCAGAATGAAGAAGCAAAGTGAAGAAAAAACTTTTTAACATTTAGATGTTTGTTATTTTATTACGATTATTTCTTTTAATTTATATTCGTTCGATACTACAATACATTTAATGGAAGTTTGTAACTTTGTGTTATATTTGAGAATTTTATTTTATGCAGAGTTTATTGGATCGGTTAAGCTGCAATTAATTATTAGATGATAGGGCATAACGATCATGGTCTCATCGGTCGATACAAGGTCGTCACAAGGATATAATTATTAAGATATAATTCAGCAGTCGAAGTTATACGTAGAACCTGAAAAAGGAAATTAACTATCGATAAAAGATAATTCGAGCTTACCAAATGATCCGTTGAGAATGTCCACATGGAACAGAAAAATACACATCGCAAGTAAATATACACAGGATACAACAATGTTTAGTTAAGATTAATAATTAATTATAATAAAGGGTGATTTATCTTCTAAGAGTTATAAAAGAATTATTCGAGTTATTTTTGAATTAGCTGTAGAAACCAGATACAACGAGGACACATGTTAAAAAAGGACGATTGAACCATTCAAATAATTAATTAAACCATTAGGACCAGTATCCGTTATGATTGGTTAATACGATACTATAGACTTAAATACAGTTTAATTGAACAATGTATACGACAATTATGGGATATATGAAATATTAATTTTAGAGACCTAGAAAAGATAATTACTCCGTTTATTTCACGTTATTCATTAATTTTATTAAAATCACCAAACCTAGTGAATTTCACTAGAATTACCTATAGTCGCGTATGCACGGATCGTATGAAAGCACGAAAAACGTTCATGGAATAATAATAAGCATTAAATTAAGTTCTTTCGTAAAAGATAGCTCCTTTAGTCATAGAATATAAGTTTATTGGCCGTGCCTCGCGATATCCTTTGGAATTGGAATTGGTCGAATTACGATAGTAAGGCGGAAGGGGAAAGATCCTTAGTGATTCCTTTGTAAAAGATGTAGTCCGTTACCAGACTTGAAATAAAAAAGTTATACACAAGTTCGTATTGCTACCTTACAGCTTTATTTTTCAGAAGTGGGATAATAACTATTCACCTCTGCTTTGTCGTGCCGTGATTAAGTGTCGTACGAAAAGACGTTCCTCCTTTCGTGATCGGGAATATCAATGGCCATATCGCTATTATAGCGATTCGAACGAAAGGTCATGTCAAGGCCGACTGTTGGAAGCTGAAACGGAAGGAGAATACCTCCCCTAACACATCGACCATTAATACCAGTAAAATACCAGTAAATGAGGATTCCGATATCATCAGTTCGATGTCTCGTCATTGCGAAGTATATTTTCATTTGTCATCGAACGTACACAGTATAAGTTTTTACCTTTCCGACGAATTCTAATACTTGTATATGTATTTTATGTATGTTACTGTTCCGTTCAATTAACAAGATAAGGGACGCCCGAGAAGAGCCAAGGTTATGCTCTTTAATTTTATAAGATTCCGTGCTACTTGCAAATTTGACAAACGATCAAAGATTAATAACGTTAATTTTTTATCGATATAGGGACTCCGCCCCTCCCAAGCCCTTCCCCGTCCGCGCCCTATCAACTCGGGGACTTCGCTCCCTGGACCTTCTTGTCGCGCGCCTACATAAAGTGCCTAGATAGCGTGCGACTGTACAGACTGCACCCAAGTGACACTTCTTACTAAGTACTCGAGTGTAAACGTGACACTTTTACATCCGAGCCAAGTAAAAAATGTGCTGCATACGACAATTTCAGACTTTGTTGACGTTTGAAATAAGTAGCTGACGCCCTACAAAAAACTAAAACAGCATATATATGATCACAAGGTATTAAATAAAGATGTCATACAGAACGTTCTAGGATTCAATAGGTCACAAAAATCCTATAATTCTATTTTATCGTCAGACCGGCTTAAGCCCTGGATCAAACCTATTCCTCCTTGAATAATTTGTATCAGTATTAAAGATTAGTTAATAAGTTATTGTTAAGTCTAAATATAAGATAAATATAAGAAATCTAAATATAAGGAATATATATATAAGAAACCTTTGTAACAAAAATTTCGTTTGGAAAATATTTTCACTATGTGCGCCGGCATACCTGTTATATATAATAATTACCATATTTAATATTTTGTTTATTTTAACTGGACAATTATTCTAAGTTTATTGTATATCAATTTTATTAATTTTATTAATTTTATGTACTCCAGCGAATGTCATACCCTATTGACCTTCCCTATTAAGCTTTCTGTATGGCTCGACGCATGCCATTTCCCCCCTCTCGGGGACGCTACCTTGTAGCGGTGAGGGGGCTCACCTCGCGCCGGCGATGCCGGTGCGTGGTGCCAAACGCGTCCCAAACACGGCTGCGGAGCCGCTCGGACGTAGTCCGAGGTCCGGTGGCATTCGTGAGTAACCCGACGCATCCGCGACGACGTCCTTTCCAAAGCGGTGCGTCGGGGAGGCGGTTTGTCCATCGTGGGACTTGAGACTCCCACAGTGGACGTACTGGTCACCACGGCGGGTAAGGTGCGATATGGTCCTCGTCTTCGAGATCCAAACTGTCCGTGGGGCCGCCCGCGGGTGCCTCGGAGCAGAGGACCCTTGAAAGCACGTTTAGTAGTGGGCTTCGAGTCCAGTATTTCAGATGAGACATTCTCGGAGTCAGCGACATTTATCAGTTCCTCGGGGAAATTCGGGGCCCTTTCTACTCTGGGGAGGTGAGGGCACGCCCTGCTGACGGAGCCGTTGTGGGCCAGGGTTTTTTATCACAACATAATAGATAACCAAAGTACAAATATAACCATAAACCAAAGAAGCGAAGGAAGGAGGACAGAGAAGGAGGAGAACTGTCCATCGTTGGTCGCGACGAGGCATTTACTGCCGCCAACGCCGCAGTCGCCGATAGGAAGATGGGGGAGGAGACTGCTGTCGGAACGCGAGATAGCGCGACTTTTAAACACGTGGACCGCATCGACCGAACGCGCGGATTTACCAACAACGAAGCAAGCAACGTCGCTGCCGCCGTCACCAAGATTAGACAGTTTTGTGCCGAGATCGCTCACGGACAACGAGATTGTGCAGTTGTTTGATAGTTCAACTGAATCGGAAAACGTTCCGATCGAAGAAGACATTGTCGGAACATCATCGGAGCGCGAAAGCGACGCGACCGAAGAAGAGGAAGAGGAGAAGGAGGAGGAGGAGCGGGAGTTGCTGTACCCTTGCTATGACGCGTCCATTGAGGAATTAGTCCTCACCGACGTTTTGGAGACCGACGACGACGACGACAACGAAGATGACGAGGATCCACAAGTATCGGTGCGTCCCATCCATCGGGACTACGCAACCGGACAGGATCTTCGCATTTCCATCGATATAGACTCTCTCATGGCAGTGAGTCACACATTGGAACCATTCCGGTGTTCATATTTCGCCAAGGTGGAGACAAGACCGGAAAAAATATTTGCCTGTCAGAACATAAAAATGTATAAGTATATGGAAAAAAGGGGGTGTCCTTCGGACACGTTGTCCAAGAGCCTCCTTTAACCGCCAGCGGTTAACACGACAACGTCAATCGATGAGGGAGGTGGTACGAATTTTATTTCGGCGAGGTGGATTCAAGACTCATCAACATGATATTTCAAGTGGCGGACGACAGCCCCGCTTTGGACGGTGTACTCATACACTCGACCCAGAACACCGAAGATCGACTGCGCGTTGCGTGCAATCTGTTCATGAAGAACATCATAATGAAGGCAGCTCGGTCGTTGCCGATTGCTTCCGGCGGATTCAAGTACATATCCTACAGCGTAAACAAAACGTACACGATATCACCAACCGACTTTGCGGGATACGCCCGTCTCGTGTCTTACATTCTGCAGGAGATTAACCTTAAAAACGAGTGCGAAATGATCATCGTCCGCTTCTACGTATGTCAACACAGATTGCAATTAGATAAACTTGCGGCTAGGAGATTCGTGGCCGACATCATCGATATGGACCATCCGCAAATGAACATCGTGCAGATTCATCGAGCCGATTCATTGTGACAATCATGACCTCGTTATACCGGCTCTGATCGGTGACAACAGAGTGGATCGGCTCTTCATCGATCCCTATTGGAGCACCGAGGACAAACGTATACCGGATTGGCTTTACTAGAGAATACGGGTATTTTAGGCAACACACGTCCCCCAACGTCGGTGGCAATCAGACCACCTTTTGTGCAAGGCTACTCGAGCGCTTCCAAGAGCGGCAGACCGGCGGACTCAGGATTCATCGCGAGTCTGATCGTATGCAATAGGTACGCTCGCGACATAGATATTTATATTCGTCAATTGAGAGAGCGTACGATGCAGTACGTCGTCAGTGTGATCGCATACGCGCAACATTATGTTCGAAAGCGTCACAAATTGCGGATCGAAGAATTTGTGACGGTCGATCGATGTCTCCTTTGTCCCAATAAAACAATCAGTCATCGCATGGACGCGCTCGGCATCTTCGAGCCGAACCATCTTACTATCGCGGCAGATGCTCGAAAACGACGCATTGTGCCGTTTCTATAATTGGTGGAAATATTTCGACCGCCTCGTAGGCAACGACCTGCGGTTTCTGGCAAATATTTTATTAGACAGACCGGTTATCGGAACCTGGGCGTCTGCATCGACGATCCAACGCACGATAAGGGCAGAGTTCAGGAGTCTGTACACAGTGCACGGGAGGTGTCCGACGTATAATTTTCAAGTAGCGAGAAACATCTTTCGCTACGGTACCGAATCGGCATCAATGGTTCCCGGTATGAACGCGGAACCTGGTCGCATAGTATTGAAACCGTTAGACGATCCAACGGATCATTATAAATATCCTTTGTTTTCAAAAAACGTCTCTCTCAAGATGATAGAAGCGATCAGGTGTATATGGGACATCGTTAAGCGTCTACCAGAATCGTCCGACTTTGAGGGTGATCAGAACGCCGTGTGATTCCTGGTCACAATTTACGCAACGTGGACGTACGGACACATTTTGAGTGGCGCCAAACGTCATAGATCGAATATAGAAGGACATAGTCCTCCAACATCGAAACAATTGGCGCAGAGTATTCACCGTCCGTTACTTTAAAGATGTGTGAGAAATACGCCATACGACGCCCGGTTGTCGTCATTGTGAAAGAGCAAACGCGGTACAATTGGCACGACTAATCACTCTCGATCCTCAGACGACGTTCGCCAAAGTGGCGAATATGAGCGTGAACGTGCAAAATGAGGACGCTCGTGAGGCTGATGACCAATTATGTGAAAGAGTGCGTCGATATCACGTCAATCGAGGCGTAAAGAATAAAAAAACATCTGTACAACGTGTGGGCTGTCGTGCGGAGAAAACGCGCGGTGGAAGGCGGAGAGACGACGACAATATTCGTGGTGAAAAGATTAGTGAGAGACGATGTCAACGCGAGAAGAGGGCATCGAGCGAGGAGGAACGAACAAAGTTTGTCCGGTGGACATGCATTCGGGAGGAGGGGGGGTTACAAACATGTCATCGAACACTGGCTTGGAACATCCAAGGGTAACGATCTAATCATCGGAGTACCATCGGCGAGAAGAGGATGACGCATCCAGTCTTCGTCCAGCGAAGAGGGACTGTAGCCGAGAGTAAGATGGAGCGCCTGCCGGCGCTAGTGTCCTCGCGTCGCAACGACTTTGAGGCCGATCGCCAAGGGACGAGCTCGAGCGACTATCGTCGGACGTCATTAGTCTATACACATCATCCATCGCGTCTACACGACGCCACTCGAACGTCGAATCGTTCTACGGCGCGACACTGAAAGGATGAGTGACAGAACCACGGAAAATTTATCACACGCGTTCGCAGCAGACATTGTAATAGTGGACACGCCGTCTACCGGAAAAACACTTACGACTAAAAGACCATCTAAGACAAAAGTACAATAGCTTCCTCAGACATGCGTTCCGTCCCACCATCAAAACGATGGACGATCGACGTTTTACGGCGCGACACCAGACATATACGCCGTTCAGGGACGCACCGTCCGCCGGTGCCTTCCTCAGACGAAGACAGTACAACCAGAAGAACGATGGCCACCATGACATTAGCCACCGCGATGATCGAGTCGTTCGGCGTGACGCAGATGCTCTAATAATTATGCACACAGCTGAAACGTACAACATACGGGATCTCGCCAATTGGCAAACTCCCGTCGATTACAGGCAAGACGTATTCGAAGGACGAATCGGCAAAGACCTGATAAACAGAGCCAGAAAAATATTACGCGGCCATGGTTGTCCAGAGGGATACGAAGAATACGGAGAGTACTATAGACAAGTACTGTCGTGAGTCAGATACCAGCTAGGCACGCAATAAGCGGATCTGTACATAGTCTACAGTTAGTAGTAGTTTAGGTTAAATTGTAAATAGTAGGAGTTAAGTTTGTAAATAATACAAGTTAAGCTTGTAAATAGTGAACATCACAAGTTTGTAAATAATTCTGTACATACTCTAAATAGTTGTACATACAATAATTTTTTTTCCCTCGATGTAGTGCAACCTCGTCGTGATGAGGGGGCTCCACCAGTTGCCAAGACCAGTGGCCAAGAGACCGTCACACAAAAATAAATTTTTTTTGAAATTAGAAAATTAATAACATTAAGGTAGGGTGGGTTAGAGGATCGGCACTACAAGAGGTGGATGGAGGGTTAAAAATTGGATTGAAGGTGGAATAGGTCGGGTTAGATCGGGTTAGGTCGGGTTAGGTCGGATTAGGTCGAGTCAGGTCAGGTCAGGTCGCCGGCGGTCCCCCAGGCCGACACTGGTGGCTGGAGACTTCAACGCCCACGCGCTGGAATGGGATTCCCCATCCATCGATTTCAGAAGCGACAGCACTCTGCTGTGAGCGGCGAGGCACGGCCTCGTTTTGCTCAATAGAAGCCGTGCCAGCATCTTCATGAGGGGAGTCCATTCGCCGATTTGACGTGGACAAACCCCGCGGCAGCCCTTAAGATCAAGGGATGGCACGTGGACGTTGGCTCCCTGGGAGAGCTGTCCGATCACCGGCTGATCCGGATGGAGCTGGTGTCCACCTTCGCGGAGGTGTCGCGTAGACGTCGCTGAGAAAAGGAGGAACATTGATGGGCTCTGCAAAAGTTGGACCCCAGCGCTCTCGAGGTGAGCTTTCTCTCCGTCACCTGGCCGGAGCGAAACCCGGTGGAGCAGAAAGCCGAGTGGTTCGGAGGTGTTATGTCGCGCGCGTGCGACGCGTCGATGCCCCGCTGTCGCCCAATGGCGAGGAGGGCAGCCTACTGGTGGTCCGAGGAGCTGGCTGGGCTACGTCGGGCCGCCGTGGCTGCCAGAAGAGCGCAGGCGGCGAAGTGAAGTAAGCGGCCGCCGGGATGCTCCGAAGCGCAAGGAGCGTCCTCAGAGCAGCCATAAGAAAGGCGAAGGCCGACGCTGGGGGGAGTTTGCCTCCTACCTGGACAGGATGCCGTGCCGTGATGTACTTGTATATGCACGCCGTCTTGTCCGGGACCTACTATAGGGCCCCGGTATGGAGTGGGAAGGCCCTGACCAGCCGCCGTATCAAGGACAGATTGCACAATGTGCAATGGCGGCTAGCCATAAAGATTTGTAGGGCCTACAGAATGGTGTCGTATGCGGCCGCCGTGGTCCTCACGGGGATCCTCCCTGCCGAATACGTGGCCGACGCCCTGGCGGAGACTTACGCCATGGTAAAAGTCATTCGGCTACGGAGGGGTGGGGGAAATCGTAACCCTGGAGACCAACTGAGGAGGAAGGCCCGTCGGCGGGTCTTTCGGGAGTGACGTGCCACTCTCGAGAATAGCCCGTCCACAACGAGTGTTCGGACTGTGGAGGCCTGCCTAGAGGAATCGGTTAGCAGGGGATCGGGCGAACTTTCATACCACATGACGTAGGTGCTCACCGGACACGGCTGTTTCAGGGAGTATCTGCGTCGGATAGGAAAGAAACCG
>NW_017304258.1:416829-417071 GCF_001594115.1 Trachymyrmex septentrionalis | reverse complement strand
GCGCTGTTTCCACTGCGGAGATCGGGACACCGCGCAACACACACCCGAGGCTTGTCCGGCCTGGGCAAGCGAGCGCAGTGTCCGTGAAATCGGGAGTGATCTCTCCCTGCCGGCCTTCGTTAGGGCGATGGTCGGCGGGGAGAGCGCCTGGACGGCATTCTCCTCCTTTTGCGAACAGATCGCAGAAGAGGAGGCCGAGAGAGAGAGAGAGGGAGAGGACCCCGAGGGACGGTGGCCCTCCT
>NW_017304258.1:415942-416729 GCF_001594115.1 Trachymyrmex septentrionalis | reverse complement strand
GGGGGGGGGGGGGGCCGCGGCGGATCACGCGAGCGCCGCCCACAGCCGGGTCGTTTGCGCCCCGGGCCCCATCCAGCAAGCTCGCGCCGCCGGGATCGCACCACGTTGGCGGCCTATCTCCCCAATACGGAAGAGAAGGAGGAAGATGAGGATACGCGCAGGGAAGGCGGGGTCAATGGTCCTTCCTTCCCCATCGCCGACGGACCAGCGTTTCGGACGATAGGAGCCGTGAAGCGGAGGCGAGCCGCGAGCCCATGGATCGCACCGCCGCCGGACTCAAGCTGATCCTCCGCGCGCGGAGTTGAGGTTCCGCCTTTGTCACGACAACTGCGTGGCCGGGCCCTGCAGCACGCGGGGGATGCGCTGCGAAAACATATTTCGCGGCGCAATACGCGAGCATAAGGAACACCAAACTCTCGTTTGGCGCGTCTTAGGGGGCGGGGGATTCTGGCGGTGGCAGGGTTCTCCAACCTTGAACCCCAACAACAACCGGGGAGGTGGGCGCAGGGGTGGTGTGCCCCCCAGCGCCCGACTCGGACAGTCCGCGCCATGCGCCGCCCGAGGCCATCTTTCCGACGATCCTCGGGCGGGATAGATCCGCCAGCAGCCGACTGGCCAGAGAGGTTCCCAGAAGTATGCTTGCACGACCAGATTAAGTCAAGGTCAGTTCAAGCAAGATCAGGTCAGGTCAAGTTCAGGTCAAGGTCAAGTCAAAGTTAGGTCAGATCAGGTCAGATCAAGGTCAGGTCAAGGTCACGTCAATGTCAGGTCAGTTCAAGTCAGGTTT
>NW_017304258.1:405312-415842 GCF_001594115.1 Trachymyrmex septentrionalis | reverse complement strand
ATCAAGGTCAGGTCAAGGTCACGTCAATGTCAGGTCAGATCAGGTACAGTTCAAGTCAGGTTTGGTCAGGACAGGTCAGGACATTTCAGATCCAGGTCAGATCAGGTCAGATCA
Source organism: Trachymyrmex septentrionalis (assembly GCF_001594115.1). Classification (NCBI taxonomy): domain Eukaryota; kingdom Metazoa; phylum Arthropoda; class Insecta; order Hymenoptera; family Formicidae; genus Trachymyrmex; species Trachymyrmex septentrionalis. The sequence goes on along the minus strand of NW_017304258.1, from coordinate 415,728 downwards.
GGTCGGTCAGGTTAGGTCAGATCTGGTTTGAATAGGTTAGGTCAATTCCAGGTCAGATTAGATCAATTTAGATCAGATCAAGTCAGGTCAGATCAGGGGAAATCCAGGTCAGGTCAGGTCACATCAGATCAGGTTAGGTCAGAGCAGGGAGGAGCGAAACAGCCCCTCCAGCTCTCGAACCGCAAGAGGCGGAAAGAGGTGGAGGAGGCGGGAGGGCGGAAACGCACTCGCCTAGGCAAAGTCGGGACCATTTAGTCAGGGAGTGGCTCGCGAACCGGTAGGGTTAAAGGAGCCAGAGGGCGGGGAGGGGCAGCGGGGGGCTGCTCTCCCCAGCATCTGCCCCCAAGGTGGCCCGACAGGCAGCGGAGACTCTGCCTGTCGGGGCCGGGTTAGGACGAGAAGGAGTGCGCGAGAGAGCAAAAGCCAATTTGGCTTTCAGACAGCAAGAAAGGACGCGGGGGGGGGGCGAGATGAAATGCTTCCGGCGTACCCTCGCCCCCCTCTCAACACCGCGTCAGGAAGGTCTCCCATGGGGTTTTAGTAGGTATGGGGGTTCGTGATTCTTCACGACCCCGAGTCCCACATACCCGTCACCCTCCCCCCAATGATGAGGGGATAAGTAACGGCATTTCCCCATGAAAAAAAAAAAAAAAAAAGGTCAGGTCCTCCCTCGTGGTGGGCCGCCTTGTCATGGCGAGGGGGCTTTGGGTCCAACTTGGATGCCATACTAAGAGCCCACCGTACCCCGCGTAGATGGGGTATATAGTATGAATGGTGATAGTTGAATGAGGTTCGGTGGAAGTCCGCTGGCGATTCCCCGGAGACTAACCAAGGGAGGGATAGTTCCCTCCTGACCGAGGTCGGTGGTAAGTCGAGTACCTGGGCCTCTGCCGGGGTAATAAGGGTAACTGTAAGTCCTGGCCCCTGCCAGGCATAGGTTCCGTGAGCCGGCACGCATACTAGTGGGAAGGACCGCTGCCACCGACTTGATCGGAGCCTATCCGGGGGTCAAAAGTGGACGGAAGGCGCACGCGTGGAGGGGCGCTCGGTCAGCGTCCCCTCATACCCGTGCCGCGGCGGATAAACCGCGGCACCGTCTAGCCCGGGGCCGGTGAAGCGCTCGTCGGTAGGGTGGCAGCCGGTAATAGGGGTGACGTTAAACCTCTAGCATAATTTTTGGCACGGGCCTATCCCGTAACATTTTTAGCAGAATCATGCACCCGACTAGGACTGACCATCCGAAGACCGCCTCTCGGCTGCCGGGTGGGTCAATACGGCTTCTTAACGACGGGGAAGATGCCCCACCTCTCCCATGATGGGCGAACCGTACTTTGAAATCTTACTAGGAATGGAATCCGCTATTAAACTAAAAAAACCGACGAAAAAGAGGAGCGAGGTGGGGAACAAGAAATTGGAGGGGGCGAGGATCGTCCTGGAACGGCTACACAACAACCAAGCTGCAAGCGCTCCAAGTTCTGCGCAGAAAGAGGGGGAACAACAAACCCCAAGCACATCGCAGGTGATGCTAGTGAGATCAGAGTCCAGTACATCGCTGTCATCTATTGGCACTACGGACTCAACAGCCGCAGCGATCGCGGAAGGAGCGAGAGGGGGGTAATTCGAGCTCGGAGATCATGGAAAATGACGACTATGACCCGGATACGAAGAAATGTAAGGGCACGGAATTTTACCAGATCAGGGATCATAGGGGACGATTTAATATCGACCCAAGGAAAACGAGGAAGCAATTCCTCAAACTAAACTCGCTGAGAGAAGCGGAGAGAGCGGCAATGGATCCCGATTTCCAGCTGCCCCAGAAGAGGGCCAAAAAGTCCCGAGCAATGAAACAGGCGTTCATAGAAGAATATACAGATCAACCAACGGATGATCTGAACACGGCTGTGGATGAAGGAGTCAACCTGATAGAGAAGTTGGCAAACACCGCCAACAACCTAAATGGACTATAAAAGCGCTTTATGAGGCGGCCGCCAAAATAACCGCGACAACCACTGTGATGAGCGAGAGGGCCCAGGGTACCCAGAACTCAGGGATGCTCGAGGAGATGAGGACAGAGATAAATGTCCTTAGGAAGGAACTGGAAGCCCTCAAGAAAAACCTGAGGGCGACCAAAGAAGAGAACAAGAAGCTGAGGGCTCAGAGGATCATAGAGTCCCCCGACCGAGAGAGGAGGAGGCACGCAAGACGCCTCGATTCCGACCACGAGTCGGATATGGAAATGGAGGATCCAGGGAAAGGTCCACAGGCGACGGAAATGGACACGGGGAGGGGGGGGGCACAAGCGGGCCCTTCGAGTGACCAGGCAACCGGAGAGCCTCTGCCACCGGTGTTCAGGCCCCCGCTCATGGGTGTGGCGTCCAGAAATCTGGACGACGGTTCGCTGGGCCCCCCCATGAGAACGGGGGGAGGCGACAAGGATGGACACGCGGACCCCAATGACGTAAGGGGTCTCAGTACTCAGGGAGTTAGGCGTGGTCAATGGGGAGACTATAACAGTAGCCAAGACTGGTGGGAAGGGTCCCACAGAGGCAAAAGGTGGTTCTGGTAAGAACCAAAAGAAGAAGAAGTCAGGTGGCGAGTCAGGGGAGAAGAGTGCGGTATGCGTTCCTGCGAGAACACCTGCCAATGATCCCCAACCTCGTACCTCGCAATCGCAACCAACGCAGAAGGGTAGCGAAGTGTCGAGGAGGGAGGGGGATCGGACCGCGGTAGCCAAAAAGGGCTCCGGGAATAAGGCACCTGCGAAAAGAAACAAGGAGAAGTCAGGTCGGGATAAGGAGGCTCCTTCCCCCCGAAAAAGTACGGACAAGGCCAAGAATGGTCTTGGGAAAACGCCTAAGATTGGCAAGCCGCCTAGGATGCCGGCGGTGGTTATAACGGCACCACCGGGGGGCTATGCGGAGGTTATGAAAGAGGCGAGGACCAGGATTAATCTCCAAGAACTAGGAATCCAAGAGGTCAGACCCAGAAAAGCGGTCACTGGGGCCATGATCCTAGAAATCCCGGGGGATAAAGAGGGGAGCAAGGCTGATGCTCTCGCAGGAAGGCTTAGCGAGCTGCTGGCCTTCAGAGAAGGAGTTAAGATAACCAGGCCCCACCGAAGAGTAGATCTCCGGATACGGGACCTGGACGATTCGGTCAGTGTGGAGGAGATCGCGGAGGCGATAGCCACGCTAGGGGCTTGCGCCAAGGACCTGGTAAAGGTAGGCCCCATTAGGCGGACAGCAGGCGGACTGGGACAGGGCACCGCGTGGATACAATGTCCCATACTGGCGGCAAGGAAAATTACGGCGCAGAGAAGGATAAAGATCGGATGGCTCTCCTACCGGATAGACGTTCTACAACAGCGAAGGGTGCAGTGCTTCAAGTGCCTAGAGGCCAGATGCAACAGCGAAACGGATAGGAGCCAATGTTGCTATCGATGTGGTCAAACTGGTCATAAATCCAGCGAGTGCGACCGCCCGGCGGAGTGCCCCTCGTGCAAAGAGGCAGGAAGAAAGGCGGACCATAAAATTGGATCCAGGGGGTGCAACGCGAAATCCGGCAGGAAAGCAAGCGCTGCACCCACAAGGAGAGGAGAGGGGAGCGGCGGGGCGAAACCACCAAGCTCCTCTATCTCGCAGGGCCCCTCTGGGGTACAAAAATCGTCGCCTCCGGAACCGGGGTAGCAGAGGCCCCGAAGGAGAAGAGGCCACCTCGCATAACATCTACGAGTGCTGGCAGGGGTAGCGAAGAGACCCCGATGGAAATAGGCTTGGAGGAAGCTATAGCTGCGCCGCAATGCCCCTAAAACTGGTGCAAATGAATCTAAACCATACGGCGGCAGCACAAGATTTGCTGCTGCAAGCTATGGCCGAGGAGAAGTGGGATCTGGCAATAATATCGGAACCCTACAGAGTCCCAGAGCATCCCCACTGGGCTGGGGACACGGAGGGGCTGGCGGCGGTAGTTTGGGCGGGGAGCGAGAACTCGCCCCCCATCCAGGTACTGGAATGAGATAGGGGATACGTGGTGGTGAAGTGGGGAAGCACGGTCATAGCGTCGTGCTACGCATTCCCGAATAAGAGTACGGAGGCCTTCGAGAGGTACCTCGATGGACTGGAATTGGCGGTGCGAAGAAACATGGGCCCCCTTACGATTGTGGCGGGCGACCTGAACGCCAAAGCAAGAGCCTGGGGATCGGGAATCACAGACGCCAGAGGCGAGTTGCTCCTCGACTGGATGGCAAACCTGGGGCTGTCTGTCATGAATCAGGGCCAGGCGAGCACCTGCGTACGGTGGCAGGGGGAGTCTGTCGTCGACGTGACGTTGGCGGCCCCTGCCGCATGCCGTAGAATAGCAGGATGACACGTGGACGAAGATCGGTTCACTTATTCGGACCACAGGTACGTAAGATTTGAGTTAGGCCTACCGGGAAGCCGGGAGCGTCAAGAGCGGGTCGTGAGCCGCAAGAACAGAGGATGGGCGGTAAGACATATCGATGAAGACATGTTTGAGACGGCAATGCAGGCTGGTAGGTGGTCAGCGGATGCCGTGAGAGCGGGAGAAGCTAGTCTGGAGAAAAGAGCAAGGAACGTGCGCGAGACCCTGTGGAGAGCGTGTGATGCGTCGATGCCGAAGAAAAGAAGTGTACGGAAAAAAGCTCTCTACTGGTCGAACGAACAGATAGCGGAAACCAGGAGAAGAGCTGGAAGGATTAAACGCCAACTCACCAAAATGAAAAGGCGCGGTCGTGAGGAGGAGGCTGTCGGGCTCCGAGAAAACCTCAGGAAGGTAAAAAAGGAGATGAAAGCATTAATACGCGACGCAAAAGAAAAGGCTTGGACAGAGTTCGTCGAGACCCTGAATAAGGACCCATGGGCCAGACCCTATAAGTTGGTCATGGGTAGACTCAAGCCCTGGACGCCTCCGATAACGGAGACTCTGGAGCCGGAGGCAGTAGAGCGTATGTATATCATGGCGGAGCTCTTCCCGGGGGACGACGAACTGCTCCCGCGGAGGTACGAGCTACCGGCTCCCTGGAGGGAAAACTGGCAAATGAAGGAGGAAGAGATGGTGCGGGCGGTTAAAAGGATCGGGGGGGTCGCCAAAGCGCCGGGTCCCGACCACATCCCCGGAGCTGCCCTCAAAATGGCCATCCCACATGTCGGGGAGGACATAAGGGAGCTGATGGAGGGGTGTCTCCGAGAGGGGCACTCCCAGATATATGGCAAAAGGCTACCCTGGTCTTAATCCCTAAAGAGGGGAAACCGGCTGGCATCCCTTCGTCTTACTGGCCCATCTGCCTTATTGACTAGAGCGCGAAGGTCTTCGAGCGTGTCATAGCCGACAGAATTGGTAAACAACTGAGACGCAACCCTACCATGGGGAAAAATAAACTGTCCGAGTGCCAGTTCGGATTTAGAGAAGGCAGATCGACAGTGGATGCGATCAAGTTCGTCAGGGAATAGGTAGAAACTGAGACGGAAGAAGGAGAGGTAGTTTTGGCTGTCTCACTAGACATCTCCAACGCTTTTAATTCGATCCCGTGGAGGTGGATCATGAGAGCGATGGAAGAGACGTTTGGTCTACCAACATATTTGGTAGAGATCATTAGAAAATACCTCGAGGGTAGAACCCTCGAATGGAGGGACAGCGCCGGAGCCGTCCGGTCAAAGAGATTGCGACGAGGGGTCCCGCAGGGCTCTGTCCTGGGTTCACTTTTGTGGAACCTAGCGTACGACAGGGTCCTGCGGACCTCGCTGCCCCCCCGCTGCACCATGGTCTGTTACGCAGACAATACCTTGGTGCTAGCGGCGGTGAAGGACTGGGGAGACGCACTGACGACGGCCAATTTGGCCACAGCCAGGACGGTAAAAGCAATTAAGGCGATGGGCTTGAGGGTCGCGGCTCACAAGACCGAGGCGATGTACTTTTACAAGGCGTCCACGGGAGGGCCACCCCAGAACACGATCACAGTGGATGGGGAGGAGATTGAGATAGGCCGATCCATAAAGTACTTAGGATTGCACCTGGACCCGCTGTGGAGCTTCCTGCCGCACTTCAGGAAGCTGATTCCGAAGGCGGACAGGATGGCGTGCGCACTGGCGAGGCTCTTGCCGAACTTGGGAGGACCGGGAGCGGCGGTGAGGAGGGTCTATGCCGCAGTCACCCACTCGGTGCTCCTGTACGGGGCACCGGTGTGGGCGGAAGAGATGGATGGGTCGGCACAGCTGCGCCGTATAACCCATGGATGCCAGAGGCGCATAGCCTCGAGAATAGCAAGAGCATACAGGACGGTGTCCTTCAGCGCGGTAACCGTGCTAGCGGGCATCCCGCCGATAGAGAGCCTGGCCGCTATGTACGCCGAGGTGTACCACTGGCGGAGAGCGTTCAGAGCGGTAGGGCGAAAGATAACCTCCACGAGAATGAAGGAGGCGAGACGCAGGGCGAGAGCTAAGGCCCTGGCGGGCTGGAGGGAGTCTCTCAGAGACGAGAGACTGGCGGGGGCACGGACGCTGGACGCGATCCGGCCCGTGTTCCCCGCTTGGATTGACAGGAGACACGGGCAGCTCTCCTTCCACCTCACGCAGTTATTAACAGGCCACGGCTGTTTCGGGGCCTATCTGCAGAGGATCGGAAGGGAGAGAAGTGCCCGATGCCATCACTGCAGGCGCAGTGTCGTGGATGACGCGCAGCACACCCTCCAGGACTGCGAAGTCTGGAGGGAGGAGCGCGCGGAACTACAAGAAGAGGTGGGCCAGGACCTGGCCCCGACGGCTCTGGTGAGAGCCATGGTGAGTGGAGAAAGCGCTTGGCGCGCCGTAGCAACGTTTGCCATTAAAGTGATGACCGCCAAAGAAAGGGCGGAAAGAGAGAGGAGGAGGGAAACAGCCCCTCCAGCTTTCGAACCGCAAGAGGCGGAAAGAGGAGGAGGAGGCGGGGGGGCGGAAACGCACCCGCTTAGGCAAAGCCGGGACCATTTGGTCAGGGAGTGGCTCGCGAACCGGTAGGGTTCAAGGAGCCAGGGGGCGGGGAGGGGCAGCGGGGGGCTGCTCTCCCCAGCATCTCCCCCTAAGGTGGCTCGACAGGCAGCGGAGACCCTGCCTGTCGGGGCCGGGTTAGGACGAGAAGGAGTGCGCGAGAGAGCAAAAGCCAATTTGGCTTTCAGACAGCAAGAAAGGACGCGGGGGGGGGGCGAGATGAAATGCTTCCGGCGTACCCTCACCCCCCTCTCAACACCGCGTCAGGAAGGTCTCCCATGGGGATTTAGTGGGTATGGGGGTTCGTGATTCTTCACGACCCCGAGTCCCACATACCCCTCACCCTCCCCCCGAGGATGAGGGGATGCGTAACGGCATTTCCCCATGAAAAAGAAAAAAAAGGGTCGGGTCGGATAGGATCCAAGTCAGATCAGGTCAGGTCAGATTAGGTCAGAACAGGCCAGGTTAGGTCAAGTCAGATTTCTTAGTGATGAATTCCGTCAAGGTCGTCCATCCACATCTGTTGTTGCCACTAATGTTGATGCTGTGCGTGAAATAATTGATCGAGATCGACATATAACATATCGCGAGATTCGGGCATCCTTAGGCATTAACATGAAAGCAATACGTACGATTTTGCATGATCACTTGAGCGTACGGAAACTTTGCAGTCGTTGAATCCCACACAATTTGACTGAAGCTCAAAAACAGGCTCGTGTTAAATGGAGCAAAGAAATGCTCAAGAAATTTAACCAAGGTCGGTCAAATTTCGTCTACAGCATCGTTACTGGGGGCAAAACATGGATCTGTTCGTGTGAGCCCGAAAATAAACAACAATCCACTGTTTGGGTATTTCAAAATAAACCGAAACCAACAAAAGTTGTTCGTTCACACAGTGCTGCCAAGCAAATGATTGCTTGTTTCTTCGGTTATACTGGACATGTGACAACTGTGGCTTTAAAGGATCGAAGGACTGTAAATACTGATTGGTATACAACAATTTGTTTGCCAGAAGTTATAAATGAATTGCGTAGAATGAACCGAAATTGTCGCATCATTTTTCATCAAGATAACGCTGTCACACAGCACGTCAAACCATTAATTTTTTATCCAGTAATAATGTCGAATTGATGACTCATTGTCCGTATTCGCCTGATTTATCACCTAATGACTTCTTTTTGTTCCCAAACATTAAAAATAAGATGCGTGGTGAGCGATTCTTAATGATAAAATAATTTAATAGATTGAAGGACTCTTCCTATACAAATAAATAACAATAAAAAGGGCAAAGTAAGAATCAAACACATTTCTTTAAAAAAGTATCGCAATTAAAAAAATAAGTTACAAATAGAGAAGAGTAAAATTTAAAAAATATATAATAAAATAAAAACTTATTTTAAATTACAAGTTTCGACTACCGGATTGAGCCCTCTTCAGACATTTACTTATCGAAAAAAGCGCAGTATAAAATCAATTATATATTATTAATCGCAAATGTTCGCATATTCACTATATTCACAATTCGGGTAAGTCTTGATGTAGAACTCGATACTTATTCACATACGATTGAACAGTCAAATGTGTTTCATATCTCTTGGAAAAGTTCTAGTTGATAAAAAAGATAAAAAGACTTCTTACAAAAAAATGAACGCAACTAAATTAACATACCGGAATTAATCTAATTGTATAAGTAATGAAAACTCACTAAAAATCATGTATAAATTATTCAAACAAATGTGTCCATATAAGTATGAAAAACCATTAGAATATATAAAGTTATTTGGAACGCTGATGTGTAAGACGGACATTGTGTATTGATTATTATGTACGCTCGCTGATACGGATCACTGCGGACTGAGAGAAGAGACGGACTATCAGTATCGAAAAGTCAAACCTTATTTACAATAGGTATATATCCCTTATGAAGACATCCCTCCAATGTCAATTTGTAAATTTAAACTATTTTTCTGCTTCTTAATATTGATCTCGAAAATTAAGTGTTTCCTATAGCAAGGCTCTTCATAAAAAATTTTAATATTATTCCATTGGAAATCATGATCATACTGCAGCCTGTGCTCCGTTATGACAGAAGTGTTAAGTCTATTATGATTATGATGTTCTGTAATTCTGCTTTTCAATCGATACACAATGTCCATCTTACGTATCAGCGTTCCACATAACTTTATTCTAATGGTTTTCATACTTATATGAACACACTTGTTTGAATAATTTACACATGATTTAAGTTTTAATTACTTGTTAGAATTCCGGTATGTTAATTTAGTTGCGTTTATTTTTTCGTAAGAAGTCTTTTTATCTTTTTTATTAACTAGAACTTTTCCAAGAGATATGAAACACACTTGACTGTTCAATCGTATGTGAATAGTGTCGAGTTCTACATCAAGGCTCACCCGAACTGTGAATATAGTGAATATACGAACATTTGCAATAATTAATTTTATACTGCAATTTTTTTCGATAAGTTAATGTCTGAAGAGGGCTCAATCCGGTCAAAGCCGAAACTTGTAATCTGTATTTAAACTGAGTTTTTATTTTATTATATATTTTTTTAATTTTAGTTTTCTCTATTTGTAATTTATTCTTTTAATTGTGTGATAAAATAATTGGTCCTCATTTTATTGATGGACCATTAAATAGTTGCAAGTATGCACAAATTTTTACAGAAATATTGCCACTATTATTAGAAGATCTTCCATTGAACGTACAACAATCAATGTGGTACCAGCAAATGGATGTCCTGCTCCTTCTGCACTGATTATTACTGAATTGCTAAACAATAAATTTGAAGATCGTTGGATTGGTCGGTCAAGAAATAAGAAATGGGCCGCACGTTCCCCAGATTTAACATCTATGGATTTTTATTTTATGGAAAAACAACAAGTGTATCGGTAAAATGCCGATAACAAGAGAAGACATGAAGGAGCGTATAAAAAGAGCTTGCGTTGCGATTGATCTGAATGAAATTTGTCGTGCAGTGTTATTGGTGTTGACACAATTGTTTCAGAAAATTCGTAGACGTTCAGGGTCATTATTTTGAACACTTGTTGTAACGGCAAATAAGTAAATTAGTGAAATATTCGCCATCGATGGCAAATTATTGACATTGTATTATGTGCTCCTCGAAACCAAGCAATTTTTGTTTGACACTTTTTCTTCTATTATTAAAAACAAGCGAGTTATTTAGGTGACCAGTTTTAAATGTTCCTCCCTATATATATATATATATATATATATATGTATATATATTTCAATCTTACATTTCTGCATAATTTCTTATAAAAAATTTTCTGTACTTATATTACCCTTAAGACTGCTCATATTAGCCTACCCAGAGGATAATATGAGTATTGTGTGCAGGTAATAAGAGTACCTTCCATCATTTCAACATTTACATTAAAATAGTCAATTTCAATAC
>NW_017304258.1:402026-405212 GCF_001594115.1 Trachymyrmex septentrionalis | reverse complement strand
TATATATATATATATATATATATATTTCAATCTTACATTTCTGCATAATTTCTTATACGAAAATTTCTGTATTTATATTACCCTTAAGGTTGCTCATATTAGCCTACCCAGAGGATAATATGAGCATTGTGCAGATAATAACAGCACCCGCTATCATTTCAACATTTACATTAAAATAATCAATTTCAATACTAACAATAAGATGCATAAAACATCAACAAATCTATCAAATGGTATGCATTAGATTGTTTTATTCTTCAGTATGCTAGATATATCAAAATGTTTCCTTAAAGTGCTCCCAAGACGCGATCCTATCTTATAAATATATATATACAGGGTGTCCCACAATTCATGACTGAAACTTTAGTAACATATTCCTGACTTAAAAACTAAATTGATTAATTCATATATTGTTTATAAGAAGACATTAAACACTACAAAATGCATGAGATATCAATACAAATTTGCTTTTTTAAAAAAATGTAAAAATGCATGTTCTACAAAAAAATTTTTATTAAATTAAAAAATAAATCTAAGTTCCAAGTAGTAATATCTTTATTAATTTATATATGATAAAACTAATTTATATATGATAAAAGTAATACGTATTTTTGTATCTTTGTCACCAAGTTAAAATCTCATAAATTAAAATTCTACTTGATTTAAACGATATGTATCAGATATATAAAAGATTTGATATGAATAATAGGCGCTAAATTATATTTTAAAAAATTGTTACCTCACTCAATCCAAGTAATATATGAACTTTGAATAAAACTCTCCCCCCCTCCCCAGTTGTATAAAATTAAAAAATAAAATCCAAATTGCGTTGTCATACTCAATCCAAGGATTATCGCAAAGAATTAAGGACGTATAACAGTACAAAATGAAAAATTTTTAATTAAATAAAAAATACTTTTTATTTAACAAATTAGAAAAATAGGGAAAGTCACACACACACACACACACTCACACATTGTGAGATAAAATAATACCACTCACCCACACATTCACGCGCGCACACGCACGCACGCACGCACGCACGCATGCACTCACGCACACACGTAAACACGACACGCATATGCTCGCGTAGTTGTTCCTTGATAACCACAGAGTATATATGTGCGAGCAAATTATACTACACGATTTCAATTATGCATAAGAAAATTGAGATTTGTTTATGTACGAATGAGTTATAGTCGTGTGGATTAAAATTAGATGTATATCATATTAAGATTTAGTTTATTTGGTATTTAAATTTGATTGCACGTAATATAAAGCTGTACTCCTGTAATATTTATATAAAACAGTATAATTTGTTTTTACTCAGTCTAACTTTTAGATTAAATTACTGATTTCCCTAATTAGTCGAGCAGCGCCAAGTTTTTTGCATAATGTATTTTTTATTTCATGTTAAAAATTTTTTTATTTTGTACTGTTACGTCTTTAATTCTTTACGATAACTCTTGAGTTAAGGTAACGCAATTTGGATTTTATTTTTTAATTTTGTACAATAGAGTTTTGTGTGTTCAAGATTCATATATGATTTGAATTGAGTAAGGTAACAATTTTTAATGATTACAATTATAATAACCTTTTCAGTAAATAAACATGTAATGGTAAAGAGTTACTTTTCAAAGTGATTTTTCTAAGTTTATCACAAAATTAGTGTAGTTAGTTATTGTGGCAATCATAAAAAAACTGCAACGTTGTTATTAAGTCATTTCTATAAACGGCTGTAACAATAAAATTTACGGCATTACTTTACTTCCTATCCCTGCATTTTTATACAAATATTTTTGTATAAAAATATTTCTCTTCAATTATTTATTTATTTAGATGATTCATAAAATATGAATTATGGGAAGATTCTTAATTGCAGTAATTTAAACTTTGGGTTGTCTGTTTATTAGTATTTTAGATATAACGCGTAAGTATTGCAATAAAATAATTTGTAGAGCATATGAAATTCAATTTAAAGGAGTCATAAAGCCTAACTATAGTACAGATATAAGTACAGATGTAAGTTATAGTTAGAATTATTTTTTTCGTTAACTTTTAATTAATTTTATTCCTTTTTTCAATTTGTAATTATTACTGAACATAGATCTGCAATATACGATACTTGTTTTCCTGCTACATTTTATGTAACTTTCGAAAGGTTCAGCAGTTACCCATCACACGTTAAAAAGTTATTAAAAATGAAATAAGGAATTCAACTGCAATGATGCTGACCTTAACATTTATTGTCAAGTATGTAATCCTCAGACCACCGGAGAGTTTCAACAATCCATCGTTGTTTATTAAGAAGACATTAAAATTAACAATTCACCTTCAATGACCTTGACCCTCTCACATATTATGAAAGTCGTCACACCGAACAACTTTTGGAAAGTTGTAGCAGTAACCCATTACACGTTACAAAGTTATTAAAACAAATAAAATAATCTTGACATATATTGTCAAGATTATGACCCTGAATGATCAGTTTAGTAGTCGATTAAAGAATTATTAAAAAGTAAAGTAAAAAAAAGAGATTGTCATCTGTCGATAAAGTTTAAGACGTAAATCCATGAACTAGACAGACGACGACATAATGACAATAACCACGTTTCTTTTGAACAAAATTTGCAACATATTGTATTATCTCCGTTCGTAGGATAAATAGAAAAAAATGCACTTTCATTATACAAATTGAGTACTATCAAAAACACCATACATAAAATTTGATCAGTACGACGATTATTGAGATGTAATAATCGAGATCTCAGAAAACTCATCGCTCTGCATAAAGATATTCTGTACTGTCTCGCGCTAAAATGTTACGCGGCGAGATACTACCGTGTCTCTAGGTAAGACAAAAATCCTAATACCAAAATGTCAAAATTATAATAGTTTTTAAATTAATTCCTTATACATATTTATATTATTTTTAATATCCTATAATATTTTTATATTATGTGCGTTGCATATGTAATTATTTTCTATGTTTAAACATGATTAGTGAAATATTTCAACATAATTGTATACGTTATTACTTCAATCTCACATGGGTTGAACGTAAGCGTAGGAATATTCGCTTGTGTGATGTATCGTCCCTAAGCGTGCAAAATGTCAGCTCTGTGATCAATTAACTTTAACCGTTATTAATTTAAAACCTATAGCCTCGATAATTATAAGATTTTT